>NW_027308935.1:0-61000 GCF_047496885.1 Scyliorhinus torazame
TGTGTTTCCCACATGATAGCCAGTTTCCCATATCTCCAAGAACACTCCCTCACACTCTATCTCTCCCTTGCACTCTCTCCCTCCCTCACCCTCACTCTCTCACAGTATCCCTCTCTCACACTCTCTCCCTCGCTCACACTCTCTCCCTCTCAACAATCCCTCCCACTCTCACACTCTCTCCCTCTCCCACACTGTCACCCACTCTCACACTCTCTCCCTCTCCCACACTGCCTCCCACTCTCACACTCTCTCCCTCTCTCACACTGTCTCCCTCTCTCACACTCTCTCCCTCTCTCACACTCTCTCCCTCTCTCCCACTCTCTCCCACTCTCACACTGTCTCCCTCTCCCACACTGCCACCCACTCACACACTCTCTCCCTCTCCCACACTGTCTCCCTCTCTCACACTGTCTCCCTCTCTCACACTCTCTCCCTCTCCCACACTGTCACCCACTCTCACACTCTATCCCTCTCCCACACTGTCACCCAGTCTCACACTCTCTCCCTCTCCCACACTGCCTCCCACTCTCACACTCTCTCCCTCTCCCACACTGCCTCCCACTCTCACACTCTCTCCCTCTCCCACACTGCCTCCCACTCTCTCCCTCTCCCACACTGTCACCCACTCTCCCTCTCACTCCCTCTCTCACACTGTCACACAATCTCACACTCTCTCCCTCTCTCACACTCTCTCCCTCTCCCACACTGCCTCCCACTCTCACACTCTCTCCCTCTCCCACACTGCCTCCCACTCTCACACTCTCTCCCTCTCCCACACTGCCTCCCACTCTCACACTCTCTCCCTCTCCCACACTGTCACCCACTCTCCCTCTCACTCCCTCTCTCACACTGTCACCCAATCTCACACTCTCTCCCTCTCTCACACTCTCTCCCTCTCCCACACTGCCTCCCACTCTCACACTCTCTCCCTCTCCCACACTGCCTCCCACTCTCACACTCTCTCCTTCTCCCACACTGTCACCCACTCTCACACTCTCTCCCTCTCCCACACTGTCACCCACTCTCACACTCTCTCCCTCTCCCACACTGCCTCCCACTCTCACACTCTCTCCCTCTCCCACACTGTCACCCACTCTCCCTCTCTCTCCCTCTCTCACACTGTCACCCACTCTCACACTCTCTCCCTCTCTCATACTCTCTCCCTCTCCCACACTGTCACCCACTCTCACACTCTCTCCCTCTCCCACACTGTCACCAACTCTCACTGTCTCCCTCTCTCACACTCTCTCCCTGTCCCAGACTGTCTCCCTCTCTCACACTCTCTCCCTCGCTCACACTCTCTCCCTCTCAACAATCCCTCACACTCTCTCCCTCTCTCACACTGACTCCCTCTCTGACACTCTCTCCCTCTCCCACACTGTCTTCCTCTCTCACACTCTGCCCCCCTCTCACACTCTCTCCCTCTCCCACACTACCTCCCACTCTCACACTCTCACACTCTCTCCCTCTCTCACACTCTCTCCCTCTCAACAATCCCTCCCTCTCTCACACTCTCTCCCTCTCCCACACTGTCTCCCTCTCTCACACTCTCTCCCTCTCCCACACTGTCACCCACTCTCACAATCTCTCCCTCTCCCACACTCCCTCCCACTCTCACACTCTCTCACTCTCCCACACTGCCTCCCACTCTCACACTCTCTCCCTCTCCCACACTGCCTCCCACTCTCACACTCTCTCCCTCTCCCACACCGCCTCCCACTCTCACACTCTCTCCCTCTCCCACACTGTCACCCACTCTCCCTCTCTCTCCCTCTCTCACACTGTCACCCACTCTCACACTCTCTCCCTCTCTCACACTCTCTCCCTCTCCCACACTGTCTCCCTCTCTCACACTGTCTCCCTCTCTCACACTCTCTCCCTCTCCCACACTGTCACCCACTCTCACACTCTCTCCCTCTCCCACACTGCCTCCCACTCTCACACTCTCTCCCTCTCACACACTGTCTCCCTCTCTCACACTCTCTCCCTCTCTCACACTCTGTCCCTCTCTCACACTCTCTCCCACTCTCACACTGTCTCCCTCTCCCACACTGCCACCCACTCTCACACTCTCCCCCTCTCCCACACTGTCTCCCTCTCTCACACTGTATCCCTCTCTCACACTCTCTCCCTCTCCCACACTGTCACTCACTCTCACACTCTATCCCTCTCCCACACTGTCACCCAGTCTCACACTCTCTCCCTCTCCCACACTGCCTCCCAATCTCACACTCTCTCCCTCTCCCACACTGCCTCCCACTCTCACACTCTCTCCCTCTCCCACACTGCCTCCCACTCTCTCCCTCTCCCACACTGCCTCCCACTCTCACACTCTCTCCCTCTCCCACACTGTCACCCACTCTCAATCTCACTCCCTCTCTCACACTGTCATCAATCTCACACTCTGTCCCTCTCTCACACTCTCTCCCTCTCCCACACTGTCACCCAGTCTCACACTCTCTCCCTCTCCCACACTGCCTCCCACTCTCACACTCTCTCCCTCTCCCACACTGCCTCCCACTCTCACACTCTCTCCCTCTCCCACACTGCCTCCCACTCTCACACTCTCTCCCTCTCCCACACTGTCACCCACTCTCACACTCTCTCCCTCTCCCACACTGTCACCCACTCTCACACTCTCTCCCTCTCCCACACTGCCTCCCACTCTCACACTCTCTCCCTCTCCCACACTGTCACCCACTCTCCCTCTCTCTCCCTCACTCACACTGTCACCCACTCTCACACTCTCTCCCTCTCTCACACTCTCTCCCTCTCCCACACTGTCACCCACTCTCACACTCTCTCCCTCTCCCACACTGCCTCCCAATCTCACACTCTCTCCCTCTCCCACACTGCCTCCCACTCTCACACTCTCTCCCTCTCCCACACTGCCTCCCACTCTCTCCCTCTCCCACACTGCCTCCCACTCTCACACTCTCTCCCTCTCCCACACTGTCACCCACTCTGAATCTCACTCCCTCTCTCACACTGTCACCCAATCTCACACTCTGTCCCTCTCTCACACTCTCTCCCTCTCCCACACTGTCACCCAGTCTCACACTCTCTCCCTCTCCCACACTGCCTCCCACTCTCACACTCTCTCCCTCTCCCACACTGCCTCCCACTCTCACACTCTCTCCCTCTCCCACACTGCCTCCCACTCTCACACTCTCTCCCTCTCCCACACTGTCACCCACTCTCACACTCTCTCCCTCTCCCACACTGTCACCCACTCTCACACTCTCTCCCTCTCCCACACTGCCTCCCACTCTCACACTCTCTCCCTCTCCCACACTGTCACCCACTCTCCCTCTCTCTCCCTCACTCACACTGTCACCCACTCTCACACTCTCTCCCTCTCTCACACTCTCTCCCTCTCCCACACTGTCACCCACTCTCACACTCTCTCCCTCTCCCACACTGTCATCAACTCTCACACTGTCTCCCTCTCTCACACTCTCTCCCTCTCCCAGACTGCCCCCTCTCTCACACTCTCTCCCTCGCTCACACTCTCTCCCTCTCAACAATCCCTCACACTCTCTCCCTCTCTCACACTGTCTCCCTCTCTGACACTCTCTCCCTCTCCCACACTGTCTTCCTCTCTCACACTCTGCCCCCCTCTCACACTCTCTCCCTCTCCCACACTACCTCCCACTCTCACACTCTCACACTCTCTCCCTCTCTCACACTCTCTCCCTCACAACAATCCCTCCCTCTCTCACACTCTCTCCCTCTCCCACACTGTCTCCCTCTCTCACACTCTCTCCCTCTCCCACACTGTCACCCACTCTCACACTCTCTCCCTCTCCCACACTGCCTCCCACTCTCACACTCTCACTCTCCCACACTGCCTCCCACTCGCACACTCTCTCCCTCTCCCACACTGCATCCCACTCTCACACTCTCTCCCTCTCCCACACTGCCTCCCACTCTCACACTCTCTCCCTCTCCCACACTTTCACCCACTCTCTCTCTCTCTCCCTCTCTCACACTGTCACCCACTCTCACACTCTCTCCCTCTCCCACACTGTCACCAACTCTCACACTGTCTCCCTCTCTCACACTCTCTCCCTCTCCCAGACTGTCCCCCTCTCTCACACTCTCTCCCTCGCTCACACTCTCTCCCTCTCAACAATCCCTCACACTCTCTCCCTCTCTCACACTGTCTCCCTCTCTGACACTCTTTCCCTCTCCCACACTGTCTTCCTCTCTCACACTCTGCCCCCCTCTCACACTCTCTTCCTCTCCCACACTACCTCCCACTCTCACACTCTCACACTCTCTCCCTCTCTCACACTCTCTCCCTCTCAACAATCCCTCCCTCTCTCACACTCTCTCCCTCTCCCACACTGTCTCCCTCTCTCACACTCTCTCCCTCTCCCACACTGTCACCCACTCTCACACTCTCTCCCTCTCCCACACTGCCTCCCACTCTCACACTCTCTCCCTCTCCCACACTGCCTCCCACTCTCACACTCTCTCCCTCTCCCATACTGCCTCCCACTCTCACACTCTCTCCCTCTCCCACACCGCCTCCCACTCTCACACTCTCTCCCTCTCCCACACTGTCACCCACTCTCCCTCTCTCTCCCT
This sequence comes from Scyliorhinus torazame, assembly GCF_047496885.1. Taxonomy (NCBI): domain Eukaryota; kingdom Metazoa; phylum Chordata; class Chondrichthyes; order Carcharhiniformes; family Scyliorhinidae; genus Scyliorhinus; species Scyliorhinus torazame. Next base: position 4,594 of record NW_027308935.1, read on the forward strand.
CTCTCACACTGTCACCCACTCTCACACTCTCTCCCTCTCTCACACTCTCTCCCTCTCCCACACTGTCTCCCTCTCTCACACTGTCTCCCTCTCTCACACTCTCTCCCTCTCCCACACTGTCACCCACTCTCACACTCTCTCCCTCTCCCACACTGCCTCCCACTCTCACACTCTCTCCCTCTCTCACACTGTCTCCCTCTCTCACACTCTCTCCCTCTCTCACACTCTCTCCCTCTCTCACACTCTCCCCCTCTCCCACACTGTCTCCCTCTCTCACACTGTATCCCTCTCTCACACTCTCTCCCTCTCCCACACTGTCACTTACTCTCACACTCTATCCCTCTCCCACACTGTCACCCAGTCTCACACTCTCTCCCTCTCCCACACTGCCTCCCAATCTCACACTCTCTCCCTCTCCCACACTGCCACCCACTCTCACACTCTCTCCCTCTCCCACACTGCCTCCCACTCTCTCCCTCTCCCACACTGCCTCCCACTCTCACACTCTCTCCCTCTCCCACAGTGTCACCCACTCTCAATCTCACTCCCTCTCTCACACTGTCACCCAATCTCACACTCTGTCCCTCTCTTACACTCTCTCCCTCTCCCACACTGTCACCCAGTCTCACACTCTCTCCCTCTCCCACACTGCCTCCCACTCTCACACTCTCTCCCTCTCCCACACTGCCTCCCACTCTCACACTCTCTCCCTCTCCCACACTGCCTCCCACTCTCACACTCTCTCCCTCTCCCACACTGTCACCCACTCTCACACTCTCTCCCTCTCCCACACTGTCACCCACTCTCACACTCTCTCCCTCTCCCACACTGCCTCCCACTCTCACACTCTCTCCCTCTCCCACACTGTCACCCACTCTCCCTCTCTCTCCCTCACTCACACTGTCACCCACTCTCACACTCTCTCCCTCTCTCACACTCTCTCCCTCTCCCACACTGTCACCCACTCTCACACTCTCTCCCTCTCCCACACTGCCTCCCAATCTCACACTCTCTCCCTCTCCCACACTGCCTCCCACTCTCACACTCTCTCCCTCTCCCACACTGCCTCCCACTCTCTCCCTCTCCCACACTGCCTCCCACTCTCACACTCTCTCCCTCTCGCACACTGTCACCCACTCTCAATCTCACTCCCTCTCTCACACTGTCACCCAATCTCACACACTGTCCCTCTCCCACACTGCCTCCCACTCTCTCCCTCTCCCACACTGTCACCCAGTCTCACACTCTCTCCCTCTCCCACACTGCCTCCCACTCTCACACTCTCTCCCTCTCCCACACTGCCTCCCACTCTCACACTCTCTCCCTCTCCCACATTGCCTCCCACTCTCACACTCTCTCCCTCTCCCACACTGTCACCCACTCTCACACTCTCTCCCTCTCCCACACTGTCACCCACTCTCACACTCTCTCCCTCTCCCACACTGCCTCCCACTCTCACACTCTCTCCCTCTCCCACACTGTCACCCACTCTCCCTCTCTCTCCCTCACTCACACTGTCACCCACTCTCACACTCTCTCCCTCTCTCACACTCTCTCCCTCTCCCACACTGTCACCCACTCTCACACTCTCTCCCTCTCCCACACTGTCACCAACTCTCACACTGTCTCCCTCTCTCACACTCTCTCCCTCTCCCAGACTGTCCCCCTCTCTCACACTCTCTCCCTCGCTCACACTCTCTCCCTCTCAACAATCCCTCACACTCTCTCCCTCTCTCACACTGTCTCCCTCTCTGACACTCTCTCCCTCTCCCACACTGTCTTCCTCTCTCACACTCTGCCCCCCTCTCACACTCTCTCCCTCTCCCACACTACCTCCCACTCTCACACTCTCACACTCTCTCCCTCTCTCACACTCTCTCCCTCTCAACAATCCCTCCCTCTCTCACACTCTCTCCCTCTCCCACACTGTCTCCCTCTCTCACACTCTCTCCCTCTCCCACACTGTCACCCACTCTCACACTCTCTCCCTCTCCCACACTACCTCCCACTCTCACACTCTCACACTCTCTCCCTCTCTCACACTCTCTCCCTCTCAACAATCCCTCCCTCTCTCACACTCTCTCCCTCTCCCACACTGCCTCCCACTCTCACACTCTCTCCCTCTCCCACACTGTCACCCACTCTCACACTCTCTCCCTCTCCCACACTGTCACCCACTCTCACACTCTCTCCCTCTCCCACACTGCCTCCCACTCTCACACTCTCTCCCTCTCCCACACTGTCACCCACTCTCCCTCTCTCTCCCTCACTCACACTGTCACCCACTCTCACACTCTCTCCCTCTCTCACACTCTCTCCCTCTCCCACACTGTCACCCACTCTCACACTCTCTCCCTCTCCCACACTGTCATCAACTCTCACACTGTCTCCCTCTCTCACACTCTCTCCCTCTCCCAGACTGCCCCCTCTCTCACACTCTCTCCCTCGCTCACACTCTCTCCCTCTCAACAATCCCTCACACTCTCTCCCTCTCTCACACTGTCTCCCTCTCTGACACTCTCTCCCTCTCCCACACTGTCTTCCTCTCTCACACTCTGCCCCCCTCTCACACTCTCTCCCTCTCCCACACTACCTCCCACTCTCACACTCTCACACTCTCTCCCTCTCTCACACTCTCTCCCTCACAACAATCCCTCCCTCTCTCACACTCTCTCCCTCTCCCACACTGTCTCCCTCTCTCACACTCTCTCCCTCTCCCACACTGTCACCCACTCTCACACTCTCTCCCTCTCCCACACTGCCTCCCACTCTCACACTCTCTCACTCTCCCACACTGCCTCCCACTCGCACACTCTCTCCCTCTCCCACACTGCATCCCACTCTCACACTCTCTCCCTCTCCCACACTGCCTCCCACTCTCACACTCTCTCCCTCTCCCACACTTTCACCCACTCTCTCTCTCTCTCCCTCTCTCACACTGTCACCCACTCTCACACTCTCTCCCTCTCCCACACTGTCACCAACTCTCACACTGTCTCCCTCTCTCACACTCTCTCCCTCTCCCAGACTGTCCCCCTCTCTCACACTCTCTCCCTCGCTCACACTCTCTCCCTCTCAACAATCCCTCACACTCTCTCCCTCTCTCACACTGTCTCCCTCTCTGACACTCTCTCCCTCTCTCACAATGTCTTCCTCTCTCACACTCTGCCCCCCTCTCACACTCTCTTCCTCTCCCACACTACCTCCCACTCTCACACTCTCACACTCTCTCCCTCTCTCACACTCTCTCCCTCTCAACAATCCCTCCCTCTCTCACACTCTCTCCCTCTCCCACACTGTCTCCCACTCTCACACTCTCTCCCTCTCCCACACTGTCACCCACTCTCACACTCTCTCCCTCTCCCACACTGCCTCCCACTCTCACACTCTCTCCCTCTCCCACACTGCCTCCCACTCTCACACTCTCTCTCTCTCCCATACTGCCTCCCACTCTCACACTCTCTCCCTCTCCCACACCGCCTCCCACTCTCACACTCTCTCCCTCTCCCACACTGTCACCCACTCTCCCTCTCTCTCCCTCTCTCACACTGTCACCCACTCTCACACTCTCTCCCTCTCTCACACTCTCTCCCTCTCCCACACTGTCTCCCTCTCTCACACTGTCTCCCTCTCTCACACTCTCTCCCTCTCCCACACTGTCACCCACTCTCACACTCTCTCCCTCTCCCACACTGCCTCCCACTCTCACACTCTCTCCCTCTCTCACACTGTCTCCCTCTCTCACACTCTCTCCCTCTCTCACACTCTCTCCCTCTCTCACACTCTCCCCCTCTCCCACACTGTCTCCCTCTCTCACACTGTATCCCTCTCTCACACTCTCTCCCTCTCCCACACTGTCACTTACTCTCACACTCTATCCCTCTCCCACACTGTCACCCAGTCTCACACTCTCTCCCTCTCCCACACTGCCTCCCAATCTCACACTCTCTCCCTCTCCCACACTGCCACCCACTCTCACACTCTCTCCCTCTCCCACACTGCCTCCCACTCTCTCCCTCTCCCACACTGCCTCCCACTCTCACACTCTCTCCCTCTCCCACAGTGTCACCCACTCTCAATCTCACTCCCTCTCTCACACTGTCACCCAATCTCACACTCTGTCCCTCTCTTACACTCTCTCCCTCTCCCACACTGTCACCCAGTCTCACACTCTCTCCCTCTCCCACACTGCCTCCCACTCTCACACTCTCTCCCTCTCCCACACTGCCTCCCACTCTCACACTCTCTCCCTCTCCCACACTGCCTCCCACTCTCACACTCTCTCCCTCTCCCACACTGTCACCCACTCTCACACTCTCTCCCTCTCCCACACTGTCACCCACTCTCACACTCTCTCCCTCTCCCACACTGCCTCCCACTCTCACACTCTCTCCCTCTCCCACACTGTCACCCACTCTCCCTCTCTCTCCCTCACTCACACTGTCACCCACTCTCACACTCTCTCCCTCTCTCACACTCTCTCCCTCTCCCACACTGTCACCCACTCTCACACTCTCTCCCTCTCCCACACTGCCTCCCAATCTCACACTCTCTCCCTCTCCCACACTGCCTCCCACTCTCACACTCTCTCCCTCTCCCACACTGCCTCCCACTCTCTCCCTCTCCCACACTGCCTCCCACTCTCACACTCTCTCCCTCTCCCACACTGTCACCCACTCTCAATCTCACTCCCTCTCTCACACTGTCACCCAATCTCACACACTGTCCCTCTCCCACACTGCCTCCCACTCTCTCCCTCTCCCACACTGTCACCCAGTCTCACACTCTCTCCCTCTCCCACACTGCCTCCCACTCTCACACTCTCTCCCTCTCCCACACTGCCTCCCACTCTCACACTCTCTCCCTCTCCCACATTGCCTCCCACTCTCACACTCTCTCCCTCTCCCACACTGTCACCCACTCTCACACTCTCTCCCTCTCCCACACTGTCACCCACTCTCACACTCTCTCCCTCTCCCACACTGCCTCCCACTCTCACACTCTCTCCCTCTCCCACACTGTCACCCACTCTCCCTCTCTCTCCCTCACTCACACTGTCACCCACTCTCACACTCTCTCCCTCTCTCACACTCTCTCCCTCTCCCACACTGTCACCCACTCTCACACTCTCTCCCTCTCCCACACTGTCACCAACTCTCACACTGTCTCCCTCTCTCACACTCTCTCCCTCTCCCAGACTGTCCCCCTCTCTCACACTCTCTCCCTCGCTCACACTCTCTCCCTCTCAACAATCCCTCACACTCTCTCCCTCTCTCACACTGTCTCCCTCTCTGACACTCTCTCCCTCTCCCACACTGTCTTCCTCTCTCACACTCTGCCCCCCTCTCACACTCTCTCCCTCTCCCACACTACCTCCCACTCTCACACTCTCACACTCTCTCCCTCTCTCACACTCTCTCCCTCTCAACAATCCCTCCCTCTCTCACACTCTCTCCCTCTCCCACACTGTCTCCCTCTCTCACACTCTCTCCCTCTCCCACACTGTCACCCACTCTCACACTCTCTCCCTCTCCCACACTACCTCCCACTCTCACACTCTCACACTCTCTCCCTCTCTCACACTCTCTCCCTCTCAACAATCCCTCCCTCTCTCACACTCTCTCCCTCTCCCACACTGTCTCCCTCTCTCACACTCTCTCCCTCTCCCACACTGTCACCCACTCTCACACTCTCTCCCTCTCCCACACTGCCTCCCACTCTCACACTCTCTCACTCTCCCACACTGCCTCCCACTCGCACACTCTCTCCCTCTCCCACACTGCCTCCCACTCTCACACTCTCTCCCTCTCCCACACTGCCTCCCACTCTCACACTCTCTCCCTCTCCCACACTTTCACCCACTCTCCCTCTCTCTCCCTCTCTCACACTGTCACCCACTCTCACACTCTCTCCCTCTCCCACACTGTCACCAACTCTCACACTGTCTCCCTCTCTCACACTCTCTCCCTCTCCCAGACTGTCCCCCTCTCTCACACTCTCTCCCTCGCTCACACTCTCTCCCTCTCAACAATCCCTCACACTCTCTCCCTCTCTCACACTGTCTCCCTCTCTGACACTCTCTCCCTCTCCCACACTGTCTTCCTCTCTCACACTCTGCCCCCCTCTCACACTCTCTTCCTCTCCCACACTACCTCCCACTCTCACACTCTCACACTCTCTCCCTCTCTCACACTCTCTCCCTCTCAACAATCCCTCCCTCTCTCACACTCTCTCCCTCTCCCACACTGTCTCCCTCTCTCACACTCTCTCCCTCTCCCACACTGTCACCCACTCTCACACTCTCTCCCTCTCCCACACTGCCTCCCACTCTCACACTCTCTCCCTCTCCCACACTGCCTCCCACTCTCACACTCTCTCCCTCTCCCACACTGTCAGCCACTCTCACACTCTCTCCCTCTCCCACACTGTCACCCACTCTCACACTCTCTCCCTCTCCCACACTGCCTCCCACTCTCACACTCTCTCCCTCTCCCACACTGTCACCCACTCTCCCTCTCACTCCCTCTCTCACACTGTCACCCACTCTCACACTCTCTCCCTCTCTCACACTCTCTCCCTCTCCCACACTGTCACCCACTCTCACACTCTCTCCCTCTCCCACACTGTCACCAACTCTCACACTGTCTCCCTCTCTCACACTCTCTCCCTGTCCCAGACTGTCTCCCTCTCTCACACTCTCTCCCTCGCTCACACTCTCTCCCTCTCAACAATCCCTCACACTCTCTCCCTCTCTCACACTGTCTCCCTCTCTGACACTCTCTCCCTCTCCCACACTGTCTTCCTCTCTCACACTCTGCCCCCCATCACACTCTCTCCCTCTCCCACACTACCTCCCACTCTCACACTCTCACACTCTCTCCCTCTCTCACACTCTCTCCCTCTCAACAATCCCTCCCTCTCACACTCTCTCCCTCTCCCACACTGTCACCCACTCTCCCTCTCTCTCCCTCACTCACACTGTCACCCACTCTCACACTCTCTCCCTCTCTCACACTCTCTCCCTCTCCCACACTGTCACCCACTCTCACACTCTCTCCCTCTCCCACACTGTCACCAACTCTCACACTGTCTCCCTCTCTCACACTCTCTCCCTCTCCCAGACTGTCCCCCTCTCTCACACTCTCTCCCTCGCTCACACTCTCTCCCTCTCAACAATCCCTCACACTCTCTCCCTCTCTCACACTGTCTCCCTCTCTGACACTCTCTCCCTCTCCCACACTGTCTTCCTCTCTCACACTCTGCCCCCCTCTCACACTCTCTTCCTCTCCCACACTACCTCCCACTCTCACACTCTCACACTCTCTCCCTCTCTCACACTCTCTCCCTCTCAACAATCCCTCCCTCTCTCACACTCTCTCCCTCTCCCACACTGTCTCCCTCTCTCACACTCTCTCCCTCTCCCACACTGTCACCCACTCTCACACTCTCTCCCTCTCCCACACTGCCTCCCACTCTCACACTCTCTCCCTCTCCCACACTGCCTCCCACTCTCACACTCTCTCCCTCTCCCACACTGTCAGCCACTCTCACACTCTCTCCCTCTCCCACACTGTCACCCACTCTCACACTCTCTCCCTCTCCCACACTGCCTCCCACTCTCACACTCTCTCCCTCTCCCACACTGTCACCCACTCTCCCTCTCACTCCCTCTCTCACACTGTCACCCACTCTCACACTCTCTCCCTCTCTCACACTCTCTCCCTCTCCCACACTGTCACCCACTCTCACACTCTCTCCCTCTCCCACACTGTCACCAACTCTCACACTGTCTCCCTCTCTCACACTCTCTCCCTGTCCCAGACTGTCTCCCTCTCTCACACTCTCTCCCTCGCTCACACTCTCTCCCTCTCAACAATCCCTCACACTCTCTCCCTCTCTCACACTGTCTCCCTCTCTGACACTCTCTCCCTCTCCCACACTGTCTTCCTCTCTCACACTCTGCCCCCCATCACACTCTCTCCCTCTCCCACACTACCTCCCACTCTCACACTCTCACACTCTCTCCCTCTCTCACACTCTCTCCCTCTCAACAATCCCTCCCTCTCACACTCTCTCCCTCTCCCACACTGTCACCCACTCTCCCTCTCTCTCCCTCACTCACACTGTCACCCACTCTCACACTCTCTCCCTCTCTCACACTCTCTCCCTCTCCCACACTGTCACCCACTCTCACACTCTCTCCCTCTCCCACACTGTCACCAACTCTCACACTGTCTCCCTCTCTCACACTCTCTCCCTCTCCCAGACTGTCCCCCTCTCTCACACTCTCTCCCTCGCTCACACTCTCTCCCTCTCAACAATCCCTCATACTCTCTCCCTCTCTCACACTGTCTCCCTCTCTGACACTCTCTCCCTCTCCCACACTGTCTTCCTCTCTCACACTCTGCCCCCCTCTCACACTCTCTCCCTCTCCCACACTACCTCCCACTCTCACACTCTCACACTCTCTCCCTCTCTCACACTCTCTCCCTCTCAACAATCCCTCCCTCTCTCACACTCTCTCCCTCTCCCACACTGTCTCCCTCTCTCACACTCTCTCCCTCTCCCACACTGTCACCCACTCTCACACTCTCTCCCTCTCCCACACTACCTCCCACTCTCAAACTCTCACACTCTCTCCCTCTCTCACACTCTCTCCCTCTCAACAATCCCTCCCTCTCTCACACTCTCTCCCTCTCCCACACTGTCTCCCTCTCTCACACTCTCTCCCTCTCCCACACTGTCACCCACTCTCACACTCTCTCCCTCTCCCACACTGCCTCCCACTCTCACACTCTCTCACTCTCCCACACTGCCTCCCACTCGCACACTCTCTCCCTCTCCCACACTGCCTCCCACTCTCACACTCTCTCCCTCTCCCACACTGCCTCCCACTCTCACACTCTCTCCCTCTCCCACACTTTCACCCACTCTCCCTCTCTCTCCCTCTCTCACACTGTCACCCACTCTCACACTCTCTCCCTCTCCCACACTGTCACCAACTCTCACACTGTCTCCCTCTCTCACACTCTCTCCCTCTCCCAGACTGTCCCCCTCTCTCACACTCTCTCCCTCGCTCACACTCTCTCCCTCTCAACAATCCCTCACACTCTCTCCCTCTCTCACACTGTCTCCCTCTCTGACACTCTCTCCCTCTCCCACACTGTCTTCCTCTCTCACACTCTGCCCCCCTCTCACACTCTCTTCCTCTCCCACACTACCTCCCACTCTCACACTCTCACACTCTCTCCCTCTCTCACACTCTCTCCCTCTCAACAATCCCTCCCTCTCTCACACTCTCTCCCTCTCCCACACTGTCTCCCTCTCTCACACTCTCTCCCTCTCCCACACTGTCACCCACTCTCACACTCTCTCCCTCTCCCACACTGCCTCCCACTCTCACACTCTCTCCCTCTCCCACACTGCCTCCCACTCTCACACTCTCTCCCTCTCCCACACTGTCAGCCACTCTCACACTCTCTCCCTCTCCCACACTGTCACCCACTCTCACACTCTCTCCCTCTCCCACACTGCCTCCCACTCTCACACTCTCTCCCTCTCCCACACTGTCACCCACTCTCCCTCTCACTCCCTCTCTCACACTGTCACCCACTCTCACACTCTCTCCCTCTCTCACACTCTCTCCCTCTCCCACACTGTCACCCACTCTCACACTCTCTCCCTCTCCCACACTGTCACCAACTCTCACACTGTCTCCCTCTCTCACACTCTCTCCCTGTCCCAGACTGTCTCCCTCTCTCACACTCTCTCCCTCGCTCACACTCTCTCCCTCTCAACAATCCCTCACACTCTCTCCCTCTCTCACACTGTCTCCCTCTCTGACACTCTCTCCCTCTCCCACACTGTCTTCCTCTCTCACACTCTGCCCCCCATCACACTCTCTCCCTCTCCCACACTACCTCCCACTCTCACACTCTCACACTCTCTCCCTCTCTCACACTCTCTCCCTCTCAACAATCCCTCCCTCTCACACTCTCTCCCTCTCCCACACTGTCTCCCTCTCTCACACTCTCTCCCTCTCCCACACTGTCACCCACTCTCACAATCTCTCCCTCTCCCACACTGCCTCCCACTCTCACACTCTCTCACTCTCCCACACTGCCTCCCACTCTCACACTCTCTCCCTCTCCCACACTGCCTCCCACTCTCACACTCTCTCACTCTCCCACACCGCCTCCCACTCTCACACTCTCTCCCTCTCCCACACTGTCACCCACTCTCCCTCTCTCTCCCTCTCTCACACTGTCACCCACTCTCACACTCTCTCCCTCTCTCACACTCTCTCCCTCTCCCACACTGTCTCCCTCTCTCACACTGTCTCCCTCTCTCACACTCTCTCCCTCTCCCACACTGTCACCCACTCTCACACTCTCTCCCTCTCCCACACTGCCTCCCACTCTCACACTCTCTCCCTCTCTCACACTGTCTCCCTCTCTCACACTCTCTCCCTCTCTCACACTCTCTCCCTCTCTCACACTCTCCCCCTCTCCCACACTGTCTCCCTCTCTCACACTGTATCCCTCTCTCACACTCTCTCCCTCTCCCACACTGTCACTCACTCTCACACTCTATCCCTCTCCCACACTGTCACCCAGTCTCACATTCTCTCCCTCTCCCACACTGCCTCCCAATCTCACACTCTCTCCCTCTCCCACACTGCCTCCCACTCTCACACTCTCTCCCTCTCCCACACTGCCTCCCACTCTCTCCCTCTCCCACACTGCCTCCCACTCTCACACTCTCTCCCTCTCCCACAGTGTCACCCACTCTCAATCTCACTCCCTCTCTCACACTGTCACCCAATCTCACACTCTGTCCCTCTCTCACACTCTCTCCCTCTCCCACACTGTCACCCAGTCTCACACTCTCTCCCTCTCCCACACTGCCTCCCACTCTCACACTCTCTCCCTCTCCCACACTGCCTCCCACTCTCACACTCTCTCCCTCTCCCACACTGCCTCCCACTCTCACACTCTCTCCCTCTCCCACACTGTCACCCACTCTCACACTCTCTCCCTCTCCCACACTGTCACCCACTCTCACACTCTCTCCCTCTCCCACACTGCCTCCCACTCTCACACTCTCTCCCTCTCCCACACTGTCACCCACTCTCCCTCTCTCTCCCTCACTCACACTGTCACCCACTCTCACACTCTCTCCCTCTCTCACACTCTCTCCCTCTCCCACACTGTCACCCACTCTCACACTCTCTCCCTCTCCCACACTGCCTCCCAATCTCACACTCTCTCCCTCTCCCACACTGCCTCCCACTCTCACACTCTCTCCCTCTCCCACACTGCCTCCCACTCTCTCCCTCTCCCACACTGCCTCCCACTCTCACACTCTCTCCCTCTCCCACACTGTCACCCACTCTCAATCTCACTCCCTCTCTCACACTGTCACCCAATCTCACACACTGTCCCTCTCCCACACTGCCTCCCACTCTCTCCCTCTCCCACACTGTCACCCAGTCTCACACTCTCTCCCTCTCCCACACTGCCTCCCACTCTCACACTCTCTCCCTCTCCCACACTGCCTCCCACTCTCACACTCTCTCCCTCTCCCACATTGCCTCCCACTCTCACACTCTCTCCCTCTCCCACACTGTCACCCACTCTCACACTCTCTCCCTCTCCCACACTGTCACCCACTCTCACACTCTCTCCCTCTCCCACACTGCCTCCCACTCTCACACTCTCTCCCTCTCCCACACTGTCACCCACTCTCCCTCTCTCTCCCTCACTCACACTGTCACCCACTCTCACACTCTCTCCCTCTCTCACACTCTCTCCCTCTCCCACACTGTCACCCACTCTCACACTCTCTCCCTCTCCCACACTGTCACCAACTCTCACACTGTCTCCCTCTCTCACACTCTCTCCCTCTCCCAGACTGTCCCCCTCTCTCACACTCTCTCCCTCGCTCACACTCTCTCCCTCTCAACAATCCCTCACACTCTCTCCCTCTCTCACACTGTCTCCCTCTCTGACACTCTCTCCCTCTCCCACACTGTCTTCCTCTCTCACACTCTGCCCCCCTCTCACACTCTCTCCCTCTCCCACACTACCTCCCACTCTCACACTCTCACACTCTCTCCCTCTCTCACACTCTCTCCCTCTCAACAATCCCTCCCTCTCTCACACTCTCTCCCTCTCCCACACTGTCTCCCTCTCTCACACTCTCTCCCTCTCCCACACTGTCACCCACTCTCACACTCTCTCCCTCTCCCACACTGCCTCCCACTCTCACACTCTCTCACTCTCCCACACTGCCTCCCACTCGCACACTCTCTCCCTCTCCCACACTGCCTCCCACTCTCACACTCTCTCCCTCTCCCACACTGCCTCCCACTCTCACACTCTCTCCCTCTCCCACACTTTCACCCACTCTCCCTCTCTCTCCCTCTCTCACACTGTCACCCACTCTCACACTCTCTCCCTCTCCCACACTGTCACCAACTCTCACACTGTCTCCCTCTCTCATACTCTCTCCCTCTCCCAGACTGTCCCCCTCTCTCACACTCTCTCCCTCGCTCACACTCTCTCCCTCTCAACAATCCCTCACACTCTCTCCCTCTCTCACACTATCTCCCTCTCTGACACTCTCTCCCTCTCCCACACTGTCTTCCTCTCTCACACTCTGCCCCCCTCTCACACTCTCTCCCTCTCCCACACTACCTCCCACTCTCACACTCTCACATTCTCTCCCTCTCTCACACTCTCTCCCTCTCAACAATCCCTCCCTCTCTCACACTCTCTCCCTCTCCCACACTGTCTCCCTCTCTCACACTCTCTCCCGCTCCCACACTGTCACCCACTCTCACACCCTCTCCCTCTCCCACACTGCCTCCCACTCTCCCACTCTCTCCCTCTCCCACACTGCCTCCCACTCTCACACTCTCTCCCTCTCCCACACTGTCACCCACTCTCACAATCTCTCCCTCTCTCACACTGTCTCCCTCTCTCACACTCTCTCCCTCTCTCACACTCTCTCCCTCTCTCACACTCTCTCCCACTCTCACACTGTCTCCCTCTCCCACACTGCCACCCACTCTCACACTCTCCCCCTCTCCCACACTGTCTCCCTCTCTCACACTGTATCCCTCTCTCACACTCTCTCCCTCTCCCACACTGTCACTCACTCTCACACTCTATCCCTCTCCCACACTGTCACCCAGTCTCACGCTCTCTCCCTCTCCCACACTGCCTCCCAATCTCACACTCTCTCCCTCTCCCACACTGCCTCCCACTCTCACACTCTCTCCCTCTCCCACACTGCCTCCCACTCTCTCCCTCTCCCACACTGCCTCCCACTCTCACACTCTCTCCCTCTCCCACACTGTCACCCACTCTCAATCTCACTCCCTCTCTCACACTGTCACCCAATCTCACACTCTGTCCCTCTCTCACACTCTCTCCCTCTCCCACACTGTCACCCAGTCTCACACTCTCTCCCTCTCCCACACTGCCTCCCACTCTCACACTCTCTCCCTCTCCCACACTGCCTCCCACTCTCACACTCTCTCCCTCTCCCACACTGCCTCCCACTCTCACACTCTCTCCCTCTCCCACACTGTCACCCACTCTCACACTCTCTCCCTCTCCCACACTGTCACCCACTCTCACACTCTCTCCCTCTCCCACACTGCCTCCCACTCTCACACTCTCTCCCTCTCCCACACTGTCACCCACTCTCCCTCTCTCTCCCTCACTCACACTGTCACCCACTCTCACACTCTCTCCCTCTCTCACACTCTCTCCCTCTCCCACACTGTCACCCACTCTCACACTCTCTCCCTCGCTCACACTCTCTCCCTCTCAACAATCCCTCACACTCTCTCCCTCTCTCACACTGTCTCCCTCTCTGACACACTCTCCCTCTCCCACACTGTCTTCCTCTCTCACACTCTGCCCCCCTCTCACACTCTCTCCCTCTCCCACACTACCTCCCACTCTCACACTCTCACACTCTCTCCCTCTCTCACACTCTCTCCCTCTCAACAATCCCTCCCTCTCTCACACTCTCTCCCTCTCCCACACTGTCTCCCTCTCTCACACTCTCTCCCTCTCCCACACTGTCACCCACTCTCACACTCTCTCCCTCTCCCACACTGCCTCCCACTCTCACACTCTCTCCCTCTCCCACACTGCCTCCCACTCTCACACTCTCTCCCTCTCCCACACTGTCACCCACTCTCACACTCTCTCCCTCTCCCACACTGTCACCCACTCTCACACTCTCTCCCTCTCCCACACTGCCTGCCACTCTCACACTCTCTCCCTCTCCCACACTGTCACCCACTCTCCCTCTCACTCCCTCTCTCACACTGTCACCCACTCTCACACTCTCTCCCTCTCTCACACTCTCTCCCTCTCCCACACTGTCACCCACTCTCACACTCTCTCCCTCTCCCACACTGTCACCAACTCTCACACTGTCTCCCTCTCTCACACTCTCTCCCTGTCCCAGACTGTCTCCCTCTCTCACACTCTCTCCCTCGCTCACACTCTCTCCCTCTCAACAATCCCTCACACTCTCTCCCTCTCTCACACTGTCTCCCTCTCTGACACTCTCTCCCTCTCCCACACTGTCTTCCTCTCTCACACTCTGCCCCCCTATCACACTCTCTCCCTCTCCCACACTACCTCCCACTCTCACACTCTCACACTCTCTCCCTCTCTCACACTCTCTCCCTCTCAACAATCCCTCCCTCTCTCACACTCTCTCCCTCTCCCACACTGTCTCCCTCTCTCACACTCTCTCCCTCTCCCACACTGTCACCCACTCTCACACTCTCTCCCTCTCCCACACTGCCTACCACTCTCACACTCTCTCCCTCTCTCACACTGTCTCCCTCTCTCACACTCTCTCCCTCTCTCACACTGTCTCCCTCTCCCACACTGCCACCCACTCTCACACTCTCCCCCTCTCCCACACTGTCTCCCTCTCTCACACTGTATCCCTCTCTCACACTCTCTCCCTCTCCCACACTGTAACTCACTCTCACACTCTATCCCTCTCCCACACTGTCACCCAGTCTCACACTCTCTCCCTCTCCCACACTGCCTCCCAATCTCACACTCTCTCCCTCTCCCACACTGCCTCCCACTCTCACACTCTCTCCCTCTCCCACACTGCCTCCCACTCTCTCCCTCTCCCACACTGCCTCCCACTCTCACACTCTCTCCCTCTCCCACACTGTCACCCACTCTCAATCTCACTCCCTCTCTCACACTGTCACCCAATCTCACACTCTGTCCCTCTCTCACACTCTCTCCCTCTCCCACACTGTCACCCAGTCTCACACTCTCTCCCTCTCCCACACTGCCTCCCACTCTCACACTCTCTCCCTCTCCCACACTGCCTCCCACTCTCACACTCTCTCCCTCTCCCACACTGCCTCCCACTCTCACACTCTCTCCCTCTCCCACACTGTCACCCACTCTCACACTCTCTCCCTCTCCCACACTGTCACCCACTCTCACACTCTCTCCCTCTCCCACACTGCCTCCCACTCTCACACTCTCTCCCTCTCCCACACTGTCACCCACTCTCCCTTTCTCTCCCTCACTCACACTGTCACCCACTCTCACACTCTCTCCCTCTCTCACACTCTCTCCCTCTCCCACACTGTCACCCACTCTCACACTCTCTCCCTCTCCCACACTGCCTCCCAATCTCACACTCTCTCCCTCTCCCACACTGCCTCCCACTCTCACACTCTCTCCCTCTCCCACACTGCCTCCTACTCTCTCCCTCTCCCACACTGCCTCCCACTCTCACACTCTCTCCCTCTCCCACACTCTCAATCTCACTCCCTCTCTCACACTGTCACCCAATCTCACACTCTGTCCCTCTCTCACACTCTCTCCCTCTCCCACACTGTCACCCAGTCTCACACTCTCTCCCTCTCCCACACTGCCTCCCACTCTCACACTCTCTCCCTCTACCACACTGCCTCCCACTCTCACACTCTCTCCCTCTCCCACACTGTCACCCACTCTCACACTCTCTCCCTCTCCCACACTGTCACCCACTCTCACACTCTCTCCCTCTCCCACACTGCCTCCCACTCTCACACTCTCTCCCTCTCCCACACTGTCACCCACTCTCCCTCTCTCTCCCTCACTCACACTGTCACCCACTCTCACACTCTCTCCCTCTCTCACACTCTCTCCCTCTCCCACACTGTCACCCACTCTCACACTCTCTCCCTCTCCCACACTGTCACCAACTCTCACACTGTCTCCCTCTCTCACACTCTCTCCCTCTCCCAGACTGTCCCCCTGTCTCACACTCTCTCCCTCGCTCACACTCTCTCCCTCTCAACAATCCCTCACACTCTCTCCCTCTCTCACACTGTCTCCCTCTCTGACACTCTCTCCCTCTCCCACACTGTCTTCCTCTCTCACACTCTGCCCCCCTCTCACACTCTCTCCCTCTCCCACACTACCTCCCACTCTCACACTCTCACACTCTCTCCCTCTCTCACACTCTCTCCCTCTCAACAATCCCTCCCTCTCTCACACTCTCTCCCTCTCCCACACTGTCTCCCTCTCTCACACTCTCTCCCTCTCCCACACTGTCACCCACTCTCACACTCTCTCCCTCTCCCACACTGCCTCCCACTCTCACAGTCTCTCACTCTCCCACACTGCCTCCCACTCGCACACTCTCTCCCTCTCCCACACTGCCTCCCACTCTCACACTCTCTCCCTCTCCCACACTGCCTCCCACTCTCACACTCTCTCCCTCTCCCACACTTTCACCCACTCTCCCTCTCTCTCCCTCTCTCACACTGTCACCCACTCTCACACTCTCTCCCTCTCCCACACTGTCACCAACTCTCACACTGTCTCCCTCTCTCACACTCTCTCCCTCTCCCAGACTGTCCCCCTCTCTCACACTCTCTCCCTCGCTCACACTCTCTCCCTCTCAACAATCCCTCACACTCTCTCCCTCTCTCACACTGTCTCCCTCTCTGACACTCTCTCCCTCTCCCACACTGTCTTCCTCTCTCACACTCTGCCCCTCTCTCACACTCTCTCCCTCTCCCACACTACCTCCCACTCTCACACTCTCACAATCTCTCGCTCTCTCACACTCTCTCCCTCTCAACAATCCCTGCCTCTCTCACACTCTCTCCCTCTCCCACACTGTCTCCCTCTCTCACATTCTCTCCCGCTCCCACACTGTCACCCACTCGCACACTCTCTCCCTCTCCCACACTGCCTCCCACTCTCACACTCTCTCCCTCTCCCACACTGCCTCCCACTCTCACACTCTCTCCCTCCCCCACACTGTCACCCACTCTCACACTCTCTCCCTCTCCCACACTGTCACCCACTCTCACACTCTCTCCCTCTCTCACACTGCCTCCCACTCTCACACTCTCTCCCTCTCCCACACTGTCACCCACTCTCCCTCTCACTCCCTCTCTCACACTGTCACCCACTCTCACACTCTCTCCCTCTCTCACACTCTCTCCCTCTCCCACACTGTCACCCAATCTCACACTCTCTCCCTCTCCCACACTGTCACCAACTCTCACACTCTCTCCCTCGCTCACACTCTCTTCCTCTCAACAATTCCTCACACTCTCTCCCTCTCTCACACTGTCTCCCTCTCTGACACTCTCTCCCTCTCCCACACTGTCTTCCTCTCTCACACTCTGCTCCCCTCTCACACTCTCTCCCTCTCCCACACTACCTCCCACTCTCACACTCTCACACTCTCTCCCACTCTCACACTCTCTCCCTCTCAACAATCCCTCCCTCTCTCACACTCTCTCCCTCTCCCACACTGTCTCCCTCTCTCACACTCTCTCCCACTCCCACACTGTCACCCACTCTCACAATCTCTCCCTCTCCCACACTGCCTCCCACTCTCACACTCTCTCCCTCTCCCACACCGCCTCCCACTCTCACACTCTCTCCCTCTCCCACACTGTCACCCACTCTCCCTCTCTCTCCCTCTCTCACACTGTCACCCACTCTCACACTCTCTCCCTCTCTCACACTCTCTCCCTCTCCCACACTGTCTCCCTCTCTCACACTGTCTCCCTCTCTCACACTCTCTCCTTCTCCCACACTGTCACCCACTCTCACACTCTCTCCCTCTCCCACACTGCCTCCCACTCTCACACTCTCTCCCTCTCTCAGACTGTCTCCCTCTCTCACACTCTCTCCCTCTCTCACACTCTCTCCCTCTCTCACACTCTCTCCCACTCTCACACTGTCTCCCTCTCCCACACTGCCACCCACTCTCACACTCTCCCCCTCTCCCACACTGTCTCCCTCTCTCACACTGTATCCCTCTCTCACACTCTCCCCCTCTCCCACACTGTCACTCACTCTCACACTCTATCCCTCTCCCACACTGTCACCCAGTCTCACACTCTCTCCCTCTCCCACACTGCCTCCCAATCTCACACTCTCTCCCTCTCCCACACTGCCTCCCACTCTCACACTCTCTCCCTCTCCCACACTGCCTCCCACTCTCTCCCTCTCCCACACTGCCTCCCACTCTCACACTCTCTCCCTCTCCCACACTGTCACCCACTCTCAATCTCACTCCCTCTCTCACACTATCACCCAATCTCACACTCTGTCCCTCTCTCACACTCTCTCCCTCTCCCACACTGTCACCCAGTCTCACACTCTCTCCCTCTCCCACACTGCCTCCCACTCTCACACTCTCTCCCTCTCCCACACTGCCTCCCACTCTCACACTCTCTCCCTCTCCCACACTGCCTCCCACTCTCACACTCTCTCCCTCTCCCACACTGTCACCCACTCTCACACTCTCTCCCTCTCCCACACTGTCACCCACTCTCACACTCTCTCCCTCTCCCACACTGCCACCCACTCTCACACTCTCCCCCTCTCCCACACTGTCTCCCTCTCTCACACTGTATCCCTCTCTCACACTCTCTCCCTCTCCCACACTGTCACTCACTCTCACACTCTATCCCTCTCCCACACTGTCACCCAGTCTCACACTCTCTCCCTCTCCCACACTGCCTCCCAATCTCACGCTCTCTCCCTCTCCCACACTGCCTCCCACTCTCACACTCTCTCCCTCTCCCACACTGCCTCCCACTCTCTCCCTCTCCCACACTGCCTCCCACTCTCACACTCTCTCCCTCTCCCACACTGTCACCCACTCTCAATCTCACTCCCTCTCTCACACTGTCACCCAATCTCACACTCTGTCCCTCTCTCACACTCTCTCCCTCTCCCACACTGTCACCCAGTCTCACACTCTCTCCCTCTCCCACACTGCCTCCCACTCTCACACTCTCTCCCTCTCCCACACTGCCTCCCACTCTCACACTCTCTCCCTCTCCCACACTGCCTCCCACTCTCACACTCTCTCCCTCTCCCACACTGTCACCCACTCTCACACTCTCTCCCTCTCCCACACTGTCACCCACTCTCACACTCTCTCCCTCTCCCACACTGCCTCCCACTCTCACACTCTCTCCCACTCCCACACTGTCACCCACTCTCCCTCTCTCTCCCTCACTCACACTGTCACCCACTCTCACACTCTCTCCCTCTCTCACACTCTCTCCCTCTCCCACACTGTCACCCACTCTCACACTCTCTCCCTGTCCCACACTGCCTCCCAATCTCACACTCTCTCCCTCTCCCACACTGCCTCCCACTCTCACACTCTCTCCCTCTCCCACACTGCCTCCCACTCTCTCCCTCTCCCACACTGCCTCCCACTCTCACACTCTCTCCCTCTCCCACACTGTCACCCACTCTCAATCTCACTCCCTCTCTCACACTGTCACCCAATCTCACACTCTGTCCCTCTCTCACACTCTCTCCCTCTCCCACACTGTCACCCAGTCTCACACTCTCTCCCTCTCCCACACTGCCTCCCACTCTCACACTCTCTCCCTCTCCCACACTGCCTCCCACTCTCACACTCTCTCCCTCTCCCACACTGCCTCCCACTCTCACACTCTCTCCCTCTCCCACACTGTCACCCACTCTCACACTCTCTCCCTCTCCCACACTGTCACCAACTCTCACACTCTCTCCCTCTCCCACACTGCCTCCCACTCTCACACTCTCTCCCTCTCCCACACTGTCACCCACTCTCCCTCTCTCTCCCTCACTCACACTGTCACCCACTCTCACACTCTCTCCCTCTCTCACACTCTCTCCCTCTCCCACACTGTCAACCACTCTCACACTCTCTCCCTCTCCCACACTGTCACCAACTCTCACACTGTCTCCCTCTCTCACACTCTCTCCCTCTCCCAGACTGTCCCCCTCCCTCACACTCTCTCCCTCGCTCACACTCTCTCCCTCTCAACAATCCCTCACACTCTCTCCCTCTCTCACACTGTCTCCCTCTCTGACACTCTCTCCCTCTCCCACACTGTCTTCCTCTCTCACACTCTGCCCCCCTCTCACACTCTCTCCCTCTCCCACACTACCTCCCACTCTCACACTCTCACACTCTCTCCCTCTCTCACACTCTCTCCCTCTCAACAATCCCTCCCTCTCTCACACTCTCTCCCTCTCCAACACTGTCTCCCTCTCTCACACTCTCTCCCTCTCCCACACTGTCACCCACTCTCACACTCTCTCCCTCTCCCACACTGCCTCCCACTCTCACACTCTCTTACTCTCCCACACTGCCTCCCACTCTCACACTCTCTCCCTCTCCCACACTGCCTCCCACTCTCACACTCTCTCCCTCTCCCACACTGCCTCCCACTCTCACACTCTCTCCCTCTCCCACACTTTCACCCACTCTCCCTCTCTCTCCCTCTCTCACACTGTCACCCACTCTCACACTCTCTCCCTCTCTCACACTCTCTCCCTCTCCCACACTGTCACCCACTCTCACACTCTCTCCCTCTCCCACACTGTCACCAACTCTCACACTGTCTCCCTCGCTCACACTCTCTCCCTCTCAACAATCCCTCACACTCTCACACTCTCTCCCCCTCTCACACTGTCTCCCTCTCTGACACTCTCTCCCTCTCCCACACTGTCTCCCTCTCTCACACTCTGCGCCCCTCTCACACTCTCTCCCTCTCCCACACTACCTCCCACTCTCACACTCTCTCCCTCTCTCACACTCGCTCCCTCTCCCACACGCTCTCCCCCTCTCACACTCTCTCCCTCTCTCACACTCTCTCCCTCGCTCACACTCTCTCCCTCTCAACAATCCCTCCCACTCTCACACTCTCTGCCTCTCCCACACTGCCTCCCACACCCTCTCCCTCTCTCACACTCTGTCCCTCTCCCACACTGTCTCCCTCTCTCACACTCTCTCACACTCTCTCCCTCTCTCACACTCTCTCCCTCTCCCACACTGTCTCCCTCTCTCACACTTTCTCCCTCTCTCACACTCTCTCCCTCTCTCACACGTTCTCCCTCTCTGACACTCTCTCCCTCTATCACATTCTGTCCCCCTCTCACACTCCCTCCCTCTCTCACAGTGTCTCACTCTCTCACACTCTCTCACTCTCTCACCCTCCCTCTCTCACCCTCCCTCTCTCACACTTTCTCCCTCTCTCACACACTCTCCCCCTCTCCCCTTTCGCATTCTCTCTTTTGTACTCCCTCCCTCTCTAGCACTCTCACCCTCTCTCACACTCTCCCCCTCACATTCTCTCCCTCTGACACATTCTCTACCTCAGTCACCCTCCCTCTCTCCCATTGTCTCCCACTTTGTCTCCTGTCAGACTCTCTCCCTCTCTCTCACTCTCTCCCTGCCTAACACAATCTACCTGTCTCACTCACTCTCCCTTCCTCACACTCTCTCCATCTCACACCCTCCATCTCTCACTATCCCTCCATCTCTCACACTCCCTCTCTCAAATTCCAGCCTCTCACATACTTTCTTCTTCATAGATACTCACTCCCACTCTCCCACTCTCTCTAGCAGATTTCCCTTGTCTCACACTTACCCCACTCTTACATTCTGTCCCTCTCTCTCACTCTCCCCCCCTCTCTCTCTCTGCATCATGCCTCCCTCCCTCCCTCTCTCACATCTCCGTTAGACACTTTCACACTCTGTCCCTCTCTCTCTCCATCCCTATATTCTCTCCCTCCATGCCTCCCTCCCTCTCACAAAACTCCCTCAATGACACTTTCTCTCACACTCTTTCTCTCTCTCACACGTTGTCCCTCTCTCACACTTTCTCTCACTCTCTATCCCTCTCTCACAATTTCTCTAACACTCTTTCCCTCTCTCACACATTCTCTCACTCTCTATCCCTCTCTCACACTTTCTCTCACACACTTTCCCTCTCTCACACTTTCTCTCACTCTCTTTCCTTCTCTCACAGTTTTTCTCACTCTCTTTCCGTCTCTCACAATTTCTCTCACTCTCTTTCTCTCTCTCACAATTTCTCTCACAATCTTTCCCTCTCTCACACTTTCCCTTTCTCACACTTTTTCTCACTCTCATTCCCTCTCTCACAATTTCTCTCACTCTCTTTCCCTCTCTCACAATTTCTCTCACACTCTTTCTCTCTCTCACACATTCTCTCACATTCTTTCCCTCTCTCACACTTTCCCTCTCTCACACTTTTTCTCACTCTCTTTCCCTCTCTCACAATGTCTCTGACTCTATTTCACTCTCTCACACTTTGTCTTAAACTCTTTCCCTCTCTCACACTTTCTCTCATGCTCTTTCCCTCTCTCACACTTTCCGTCTCTCACACTTTCTCTCACACTTTCCCTCTCTCACACTTTCTCTGACTCTCTTTCCCTCTCTCACACTTTCTCTCACACTCTTTCCCTCTCTCACACTTTCTCTCACACTCTTTCCCTCTTTCACACTTTCTCTGACTCTCTTTCCCTCTCTCACATTTTCTCTCACACTCTTTCCCTCTCTCACACGTTCTCTCACACTCTTTCCCTCTATCACACTTTCTCTCACTCTGTTTCCCTCTCTCACACTTTCCCTCACAATCTTTCCCTCTCCCGCTCCCTCAGTCACTCAGTTACTCTCTCCTGTACTTATGGCTAAGATTATGTGAGTATTTAATACACCATCCTTCTCACCCAATCTGCCTCCCTCAGCCACTCACCCTCTCCACTCTCTGCTTCCCTTTCTCACAGACAATCCACCTCTTTCTCCCGTTTTATCTTTATTTATCCACCCTCTTTCTCTCCCAATATCTCTCCTCACACCCTCTTTCTCTCTCACGCTGTCTTCTATCAGCACATCTCACAGACCAGTTCTCTCTTCCTCCACATCTCACCCCGCCTCTCTCCCAGTTGAAGTGTGTGTATCAGATGGAGGCCGGTGTCAGTTAGAGACGGGGTACTAGTTTTCACTGCTGACTATGTATTAATGCTGCTCTCTGAGGTGATGAGTTTGTCTCTGCTGCAGCCTCTGAGTTTTCTGAGGTTCCAATGATGCTAAATATTTTCTTAGTTTGAGGGGCTGAATCAGATATAGATATGGGATCACATAATTTGCACTTTAAATAGTTCCAGATTTTGGAGACATTGAAATGTTCTACTTATTCTCAAACAGAAACTACTGAAATAAAATAAAGGAATGGTCACAGTTACAGAGACAGCTACACCCCAGAGTGCAGTGGAACCACCCAGAGAAACACACTGACAATTGGAACTGAATCACTGAATGGTCACAGTTACAGAGGCAGCTACACCCCAGTGTGCAGTGGACCCACCCAGAGAAACACACTGACAATTGGAACTGAATCACTGAGTGGTCACAGTTACAGAGGCAGCTACACCCTAGAGTGCAGTGTAACCACCCAGAGAAACACACTGACAATTGGAACGGAATCACTGAATGGTCACCGTCACAGAGGCAACTACACCCCAGAGTGCAGTGGAACCACCCAGAGAAAAACACTGACAATTGGAACTGAATCACTGAATGGTCACCGTCACAGAGACAATTACACCCCAGAGTGCAGTGGAACCACCCAGAGAAACACACTGACAATTGGAACGGAATCACTGAATGGTCACCGTCACAGAGACAACTACACCCCAGAGTGCAGTGGAACCACACAGAGAAACACACTGACAATTGGAACTGAATCACTGAATGGTCACAGTTACAGAGGCAGCTACACCCCAGAGTGCAGTGGAACCACCCAGAGAAACACACTGACAATTGGAACTGAATCATTGAATGGTCACAGTTATAGAGACAGCTACATCCCAGAGTGCAGTGGACCCACCCAGAGAAACACACTGACAATTGGAACTGAATCACTGAATGGTCACAGTTACAGAGACAGCTACACCCCAGAGCGCAGTGGAACCACCCAGAGAAACACACTGACAATTGGAACTGAATCACTGAATGGTCACAGTTACAGAGGCAGCTACACCCCAGAGTGCAGTGGAACCACCCAGAGAAACACACTGACAATTGGAACTGAATCACTGAATGGTCACAGTTACAGAGACAGCTACACCCCAGAGCGCAGTGGAACCACCCAGAGAAAAACACTGACAATTGGAACTGAATCACTGAATGGTCACCGTCACAGAGACAACTACACCCCAGAGTGCAGTGGAACCACCCAGAGAAACACACTGAAAATTGGAACTGAATCACTGAATGGTCACAGTTACAGAGGCAGCTACATACCAGAGAGCAGTGGAACCACCCAGAGAAACACACTGACAATTGGAACTGAATCTCTGAATGGTCACAGTTAGAGAGACAGCTACAACCCAGAGTGCATTGGAACCACCCTGAGAAACACACTGACAATTGGAACTGAATCACTGAATGGTTACAGTGGAGTGAGGGATATCTCTGAAACAATGTGAGATGTAGAGATGGGACTGATGGTTTCTGAGTGGACAGCATACTTTCTGTTAATGTTAGTTGAACAATGTGATCAACACCGTCCGGTGTTTGCAAAGAGGTCACTCACTCAGAAAAATAATATTTGCTTTCACTGAACACAATATCGTAATCTGTTTGTTCACGTCTTGAAAAATAAGTTAAAACGATGTCACAACCTCAATTTTCCTTGTGTGGTTCCACAGGGTATTAATTAAAAGCTTGGAGAATATATAACCTCAGGGTTTTAGACAGAGAGATTGTCAATCGCAGGAAGGGACACATCACTTCACACTGAAAATGCATCGTCCAATTGATATGGTTGAGAAAGTATTCTACCCAATCCTGGCTATTGTTGGTGTTCCTGGTAAGTGACTGTCACCATTGAATTGGTGTAAATCTGTGTGTGAGCGGCTCTCTGATTTTAAACTGCGACTGAAAGTACCTGATCCTGATCTCGTGCTCACTGTGAAATAGACACCTGGTCAACGATATAATTGTCAAATGTATTCAAGCATGTCAATGGTTTGAATCCCTTTCATCAACTCACAATAAACCTCTGTTTGTAACTCACTGGATCTCTGACCGGGGAAGTTATTATATTGAGTGGAATTTTGTATAATGTTAGATTGGATGACAGCAAAGGCAATCTCTCTGAAGGGAGGTTTAGGAGGAGAAAGAATTAAATCACACTGAGTGTGGGTATCTGTCAGTGTAGAATTGTACTGACTGTGGGTCACTATCAGAGTGGAATATCTGACGGCGGTGAACAAGGGTTACTGGAAGTGTCTGTCAGTGTAGAATTGTACTGACTGTGGGTCACTATCAGAGTGGAATATCTGACGGCGGTGAACAAGGATTACTGGAAGTGTCTGTCAGTG
The DNA here is from genome assembly GCF_047496885.1 of Scyliorhinus torazame. Lineage (NCBI taxonomy): Eukaryota > Metazoa > Chordata > Chondrichthyes > Carcharhiniformes > Scyliorhinidae > Scyliorhinus > Scyliorhinus torazame. The sequence continues at coordinate 30,315 of NW_027308935.1, forward strand.
TAGAATTGTACTGACTGTGGGTCACTATCAGAGTGGAATATCTGACAGCGGTGAACAAGGATTACTGGAAGTATCTGTCAGTGTGGAATTGTACTGAGTGTGGGTCTCTCACCAGAGTGGAATATCTGACAGCGGTGAACAAGGATTACTGGAAGTGTCTGTCAGTGTAGAATTGTACTGACTGTGGGTCCCACACCAGAGTGGAATATCTGACAGCAGTGAAGAAGGATTACTGGAAATGTCTGTCAGTGTAGAATTGTACTGACTGTGGGTCTCTCACCAGAGTGGAATATCTGATTCAATTATCTATCTATTACTGGGACTATCTGTCCGTGTGGAATTGTATTGTGTGTGGGTCAGTAACTGGACTGAAATTAGTTGGTTCTGTTTTGAAATGATGTATTTTATTGGTGAGGGGTCGCTCCATTCTGTGGAGTTCTCTCTGTGTGTTTTAACTTTGGAATAGGTTGAAAACAGGAAGAGTTTGGCTGTGTTTTGAAGATGTTTGATATTTATTGTATGAAGTGCAATGTCTCTATCTCTGTTTTCTATTGATCTACTCTAACATGAACAGATATCACCCACAGTCTAAGATTTCACAAAACCCACAGCAGTGCAGCATTCCAATAGGTTTTGTGATATTTTCTCATTCCTATTCATCCTGAAATGAACTCACAAGTTTGATCAATTTTTATGGGTGTTTTTAAACTGTCTTTCTGCTTCACACGATTTGTGAATCTATTCACCTGAAGCCAGAAACCCCTCCAGTCCATTCACACACTTGTTTTCCAAGGAGTGATTGGGGGACTTATTGTTCTGAACAAAATGCAGCAGCGGACACTGATCTGTCGGGACATTAATGTCCCATCGAAATACCCACTTTGCAAATTCATAATGAATGATGGCGTGTGCCTGTAATTAGTTGTATTCTGCCTCCGTATTCACTATCACTCTCAATTTGATTTTGTCTGTAAATTGTGTAATTATCATTCTGCTTCCCGATCCCATACTGTTGATGGGAATGGTGAAGGAGAGTGATCCCAGTGCTGATCCTTGTGGAACACCACTTCCCACCTTCCACCAATCAGCCTAAATCCCTTTAACTCCTCTCCCTGTTTTCTGTGTGTGTCGCCAGCATGTGTCCATCCTGCTGCTGTGTCCCCTAACTCCACTGGGTCTGAGATTACCCATCAGTCTGTTACGTCGGATCTTACTGACGGCCTTTAGAAAATCAAATTGTTTAACATCTATCATACTACTCAGATATATTATTTCTGGTAGTTATTGAAATAATTGGATGACATGTGTCAGGAAGAATGTTGACTTTGGAATCTGTGCCGACTATTTAGTGTACTCTGTGTTACTGGATTTCTTTTAACTCAGACTTCTAATTCAATGCTTCCAACTGTTGACATTGTGACTGGAAGATGTGATTATATTCTGTTCTAAGTTCAAGAATAACAGAGACCGACTTCTGCTTCTCAATTCTTTGGTAATTATTCTGATGTTGATCAGTGAATAGATAATATTGTCTCTGCTGTTTCTGTCTATTTTATGAATATTTGTTGTGAAATCCATCCGCCTCCAGTAATCTCCCTCTACCTGGACCCACCCTCTGGCCTCCTATCAGCTCTTGATCTTTTCATTGAGGTCTGTCAGTGCGACATCGACCGTCTCAATTTCTCTGTGCCTCTCACCAACTCTATCCTGACTCACTCTAAACTTGCCCCAATCCTCTCTCTAATATCCAACCCTGGCCTGGTGATCTAAGCTGTTCACAAGGGCGGTGCCATTATTGTCTGGTGTCCTGACCTCTTCCTCACAGAGGCTGACCGTCCGCTCTCAGGCCCATCCTGGTACCTCCCCCTGGGCCAGCAGCACACCACCAAACATCATGATGTTGTTTCCAGGGCTTTCACTGACCTTGTTGACTCTGGATATCTTCTGTCCTCAGCCTTGGACATCATAGTCCCACAATCCCACACATCCTGCATCAACCTCCCGCTTCTACCTCCTTCCCAAAATCCACAAACAGGAAAGTCCCAGTGCACCCATTATTTCGGTCTGTTCCAGCCCCACCAAGATCATTTCTTCCGATCTTGATTCCATCCACTTTTCCCTGTTCTGCCCTTCCCAAAGACAGTGGTGTCACAGTGACACACTGGTTTGCACTGCTGCCTCACAGCACCAGGGTCTCCGGATCATTTCCCACCTTGGGTGACTGTCTGTGTGGAGACTGCACTTTCTCTCCCTGTCTGTGTGGGTTTCCTCCGGGTCTCCGGTTACCTCCCATAGCCCAAAGATGTGCAGGTTAGGTGGATTGGCCATGCTAAATTACTCCGTAGTGTCCAAAAAGATGTGTAGGTTAGATTCAGGGGTTAATGAGATAGGCGGGGGAGTGAGCTTGGTTGAGGTACTCTTTCAGAGGTTTGGTACAGACTTAATGGGCCGAATGGCCTCCTTCTGCACTGTGGGGATTTTATGTTTCCTGATTCCTCTGGTGTCGTAAACAAGGTCCATTTCCCTGTCCCTAACCGCCTAATCTTCTCAATGGACGTCCAATCCCTCTGCACCTCCGTTCCCCAACACGAGGGCTGTGTTCAGATCCTCATTCCCTGCTTCCTGTAAAGGCTGCATCTCATTCTCCCACTTTCTCCGCCTCCATCGCCTCTGTTCTGATGCTGGCGTTTTCGAAAATAGACCCCCTGGCATGTCTGTCTTTTCCTTAACCGGGCCGTCCCCACCACCTTCCTTTGTTAACAGGGCTCTCAATCGTGTTCAATTCACTTCTCACACCTCTCTCCTCACACAGCCCCCTCCCTCCCGGAAACATGATAGTGTTCCCCTCCTCACTTTCCACACCATCAGCCTTCTCATTGAAAGGAAAATCCTCGATTTCTGCCAACTCCAGCATGATGTCACCACCAAGCACATCTTCACCTCTCTCCAACCACCCCCCTCAATGTCTGCATTCCTCAGGTACCGCTCCCTCCCCCTTGTCCACTTCCCCCGCACACCCCACACCCCTTTCCCTTCCCCCAGCACCTTCCCCGGCAATCACAGACGGTGCAACAACTGTCCCTTTACCTCCTCCCGTCTCCCGGTTCTCAGCAGCAAACTCTCCTTTCTGGGGAAGCAGCGTTTCACTTCTGTGCCTTCAGTTTGTTCTCCTGTATTCGCTGCTGCCAATACCGTCTCCCCGACATTGGGGAGACTAAACTCAGACTGGGAGACTGCTTTGTGGAACACCTTCACTCAGCCCACAGCATGGCCCCAGCCTTCCTGTTGTGGCCATGTTAACTCAGCACCTTGCTCTCAGGCCCACATGTCTGTCCTTGGCCTGCTGCCAGAATGCAGTGAAGCCCAACGCGAGCTGGAGGAGCAACATCTCATCGTCCAATTAGGATGTTGCATCCCGCAGGACGTAACTTTAATTTCAACAACTTTATTCTGGGAACTTTCTCCTCCATCTTAACGCTCTTGTTTTGGAATTTACCTACTTTTTTGACGAATGCAATGAGTCCGAATCTGGAGAGAGTCTATTCCGGCCAAGTGAACCCTGGGGAATGTCCAATGCCGGAGCGGGAATATTCCTGAGAAAAGCTTGGCAGGGAGTGTTTTCAAACAGGGAGAGGATGGATTCCTGGGAACAGTGATGTTGGGATGTTCCAGACATGGCAATGGGGGACTCCTGGGAGCGGGTGCTGTACGAATGACTAAACCTGGGAGGGGTGATCCCTCGGGATGTTCTGGAGACTGGACAGACTCTATTCTGGACAGGCTGGGCTGCACGGTAGCACAGTGTTTGGCACAGTTGATTCACAGCTCCAGGGTCCCAGGTTCGATTCCCGGCTTGGGTGACTGTCTGTGCAGAGTCTGCACATCCTCCCCGTATCTGCGTGGGTTTCCTCCGGGTGCTCCGGTTTCCTCCCACAGTCCAAAGATGTGCGGGTTAGGTGGATCGGCCAAGATAAATTGTGTTTAGTTTCCAGACAATTTTGATGGGGTCACTGGGTTATGGGGATGGGGTGGGCTGAACTGGTTTTCTCTTTCCAAGGGCCGGTGCAGACTCGATGGGCCGAATGGCCTCCTTTTGCACTGTACATTCTATATTTCTATTCCTCCCATGGTTATGAAGTGGGAAGGTCCCGCGTTTGTTTTATTTTTCCCATTGATCGTGGAGTATTCAAATAAACCAGGAGTGGGGTCCAACCCCATCAGAAATCCAGTCCAGGGAATGGTCCAATCCGGGGTGTGGTCCAATAATTGAGCTGGGATGACAATCTCGGGTATGTTTGTATCCGGTTTGGGAAACCTGGCCGGCCTGAGTGAATCCTGTAAATCAGACTAAATGAGAAATGTAACCTCTCCCAAAGGTCTCTGAATTATAAACATTTTCCTCCCACTGCCATCAAACTGACAGGGCTGCAATTCACACTTTCCCCCCATTCCCCACCTTTAACACTGGAGTTACATTTCCTACTCCCCTCTCTGCAATGTTAATCTCTGTGCCCACTCCTCTGCCCACACCCCACCCACCCACTGTCCATTATATTGATGCTGCAATTGTGTCCTGGTTCAGTCAGGGAGATTCATTACCCAGTAATTTCCCGCGCCTCTCCTTTCTCTCTCTGACAGTTAATATACTGGGAATTGTGATTCTGTGTCGGGGGAAGTGTGGCCTCTCTACCTGCACCACTCGCTACCTGTTGGCCATGGCAACGGCGGATCTGCTGTTTATTATCACTCGTCCCATACTGAACAGGATCAATGGTTATTATTTCCCCTGGAATTTCCTGGACCTCACCCCTGTGTGCCGTGTTAACGGTGTCCTGCAGGCTGCAGCCAGGGACTGTTCTGTCTGGTTCACCCTCACTTTCTCCTTTGATCGATTTGTGGCCATTCGCTGCCAGAAACTGAAAAGTAAATATTGCACCGGGAAAACTGCGGCTGTGGTTCTGTCCACAAGCGGCCTCCTGCTCTGTGTGAAAAACATCCCCGGGTACTTTACATTGGAACCTGGGAGGATAATCGACAATGTCCAGTGGTTCTGCGTCACAAAGAGCAGCGTCGTCACTGACCCGGGATGGGTTGGGTATCTCTGGTTTGCTCAGGTTGTAACCCCATTGGTGCCGTTCTTCTCAATCCTGTTGACCAACGCTCTGACAGTCAGACACATTTTACTCAGCAGTCGGGTCCGGAAGGCACTGAGGGCCCAGAGTCAGGGAGACAATCGCAGCGACCCAGAGATGGAGAGCAGAAGGAAGTCAATGATTTTACTCTTCAGCATCTCCGGAACTTTCATCCTCCTCTGGACCGTGTCTGTTATTAAATTTTTCTATATCGATGTGAGAGGATTATATTACCTCACCGAGCCTCAATATAATTTACAAAAAGTCGGATTTATGCTGCAGGATTTAAATTGCTGCACAAACACATTTATTTATGTGGTGACTCAGTCCAGGTTCAGGGAGCAGATCAAGGTCGGGGTGAAATATCCGGTTACATCAATTATTAAATTAATGAGAAAATAAAACTGTCTGAAAACCCCTCAGCCAATCAAGAGCTCCAGCCGCTGACTGACAGCCTCTCAGCCAATCAGGAGCTCCAGCCGCTGACTGACAGCCTCTCAGCCAATCAGGAGCCCCAACCACTGACTGACAGTCTCTCAGCCAATCAGGAGACCCAGCCGCTGACTGACAGTCTGTCAGCCAATCAGCAGCTCCAGCCGCTGACTGACAGTCTCTCAGCCAATCAGGAGCTCCAGCCATTGACTGACAGCCTCTCAGCCAATCAGTAGCTCCTGGCGCTGACTGACAGTCTCTCAGCCAATCAGCAGCTCCAGCCGCTGACTGACAGTCTCTCAGCCAATCAGGAGCTCCAGCCGCTGACTGACAGCCTCTCAGCCAATCAGGAGCTCCAACCGCTGACTGACAGGCTCTCAGCCAATCAGGAGCTCCAGCCGCTGACTGACAGCCTCTCAGCCAATCAGGAGCTTCAACCGCTGACTGACAGCCTCTCAGCCAATCAGGAGCTCCAGCCGCCACTAACAGCCTCTCAGCCAATCAGGAGCTCCAGCCGCTGACTGAAACCATCTCAGCCAATCAGCAGCTCCAGCCGCTGAGTAATAGCCTCTCAGCCAAATAGGAGCTCCAGCCGCTGACTGAAACCATCTCAGCCAATCAGCAGCTCCAGCCGCTGAGTAACAGCCTCTCAGCCAATCAGGGGCTCCAGCCGCTGACTGACAGTCTCTCAGCCAATCAGGAGCTCCAGCCGCTGACTAGCAGTCTCTCAGCCAATCAGGAGCTCCAGCCGCAGACTGACAGCCTCTCAGCCAATCAGGAGCTCCAGCCGCTACTAACAGCCTCTCAGCCAATCAGGAGCTCCAGCCGCTGGCTGACAGTCTCTCAGCCAATCAGGAGCTCCAGCCGCTGACTGAAACCATCTCAGCCAATCAGCAGCTCCAGCCGCTGAGTAACAGCCTCTCAGCCAATCAGGAGTTTCAACCGCTGACTGGCAGTCTCTCAGCCAATCAGGAGCTCCAGCCGCTGATTGACAGTCTCTCAGCCAATCAGGAGCTCCAGCCGCTGACTGACAGTCTCTCACCCAATCAGTAGCTCCAGCCGCTGACTGACAGCCCCTCAGCCAATCAGGAGCCCCAGCCGCTGACTGACAGCCCCTCAGCCAATCAGTAGCTCCAACCGCTCACTGACAGTCTCTCAGCCAATCAGGAGCTGGGTCTGGGGCGTGGGGAGCACTGACAGTGCTGGCTGTGTGGGGGAGCACTGACAGTGCTGGCTGAGTGGGGGGGGGGGGGGGGGGGCTCTGACAGTGCTGGCTGTGTTGGGGGAGCACTGACAGTGCTGGCTGTGTGGGGGAGCACTGACAGTGCTGGCTGTGTGGTGGGAGCACTGACAGTGCTGGCTGTGTGGTGGGAGCACTGACAGTGCTGGCTGTGAGGTGGGAGCACTGACAGTGCTGGCTGTGTGGGGGGAGCACTGACAGTGCTCGCTGTGTGGTGGGAGCACTGACAGTGCTGGCTGTGAGGTGGGAGCACTGACAGTGCTTGCTGTGTGGGGGGAGCACTGACAGTGCTGGCTGTGTGGGGGGAGCACTGACAGTGCTGGCTGTGTGGGGGGAGCACTGACAGTGCTGGCTGTGTGGGGGGAGCACTGACAGTGCTGGCTGTGTGGTGGGAGCACTGACAGTGCTGGCTGTGGTGGGAGCACCGACAGTGCTGGGTGTGTGTGGGGAGCACTGACAGTGCTGGCTGTGTGGTGGGAGCACTGACAGTGCTGGCTGTGTGTGGGGAGCACTGACAGTGCTGGCTGTGTGGTGGGCGCACTGACAGCGCTGGCTGTGTGGTGGGAGCACTGACAGTGCTGGCTGTGTGGGGGAGCACTGACAGTGCTGGCTGTGTGGTGGGAGCACTGACAGTGCTGGCTGTGTGGGGGAGCACTGACAGTGCTGGCTGTGTGGTGGGAGCACTGACAGTGCTGGCTGTGTGTGGGGAGCACTGACAGTGCTGCCTGTGTGGGAGCACTGACAGTGCTGGCTGTGTGGGGGGGCACTGACAGTGCTGGCTGTGTGGTGGGAGCACTGACAGTGCTGGCTGTGTGGTGGGAGCACTGACAGTACTGGCTGTGTGGGGAGCACTGACAGTGCTGGCTGTGTGGTGGGAGCACTGACAGTGCTGGCTGTGTGGGGGAGCACAGACAGTGCTGGCTGTGTGGGGGGAGCACTGACAGTGCTGGCTGTGTGGGGGAGCACTGACAGTGCTGGCTGTGTGGTGGGAGCACTGACAGTGCTGGCTGTGTGGGGGAGCACTGACAGTGCTGGCTGTGTGGGGGGAGCACTGACAGTGCTGGCTGTGTGGGGGAGCACTGACAGTGCTCGCTGTGTGGGGGGAGCACTGACAGTGCTGGCTGTGTGGGGAGCACTGACAGTGCTGGATGTGTGGTGGGAGCACTGACAGTGCTGGATGTGTGTGGGGAGCACTGACAGTGCTGGCTGTGTGGGGGAGCACTGACAGTGCTGGCTGAGTGGGGAGCACTGGCAGTGCTGGCTGTGTGGTGGGAGCACTGACAGTACTGGCTGTGTGGTGGGAGCACTGACAGTACTGGCTGTGTGGTGGGAGCACAGACAGTGCTGGCTGTGTGGTGGGAGCACTGACAGTACTGGCTGTGTGGGGAGCACTGACAGTGCTGGCTGTGTGGGGGGAGCACTGACAGTGCTGGCTGTGGAGGGGGGGGGAGTGCACTGGCAGTGCAGGCTGTGTGGGGAGCACTGACAGTGCTGGCTGTGTAGGGGAGCACTGACAGTGCTGGCTGTGTGGGGGAGCACTGACAGTGCTGACTGTGTGGTGGGAGCACAGACAGTGCTGGCTGTTTGGAGGAGCACTGACCGTGCTGGCTGTGTGGGGGAGCACTGACAGTGCTGGCTGTGTGGGGAGCACTGACAGTGCTGCTGTGTGGGGGCAGCACTGACAGTGCTGGCTGTGTGGTGGGAGCACTGACAGTGCTGGCTGTGTGGTGGAGCACTGACAGTGCTGGCTGTGTGGGGGGAGCACTGACAGTGCTGGCTGTGTGGGGGAGCACTGACAGTGCTGTATGTGTGGGGGGAGGACACTGACAGTGCTGGCTGTGTGGGGGGAGCACTGACAGTGCTGGCTGTGTGGGGAGCACTGACAGTGCTGGCTGTGTGGGGGGAGCACTGACAATGCTGGCTGTGTGGTGGGAGCACTGACAGTGCTGTCTGTGTGGGGGAGCACAGACAGTGCTGGCTGTGTGGGTTGAGCACTGACAGTGCTGGCTGTGTGGGGGAGCACTGACAGTGCTGTAGTGTGGGGGGAGGACACTGACAGTGCTGGTTGTGTAGGAGCAGCGCTGGCAGTGCTGGCTGTGTGGGGGAGCCCTGACAGTGCTGGCTCTGTTGTGGGAGCACTGACAGTCCTGGCTGTGTGGTGGGAGCACTGACAGTGCTGGCTGTGTGGGGGGAGCACTGACAGTGCTGGCTGTGTGGTGGGAGCACAGACAGTGCGGGCTGTGTGGTGGGAGCACAGACAGTGCTGGCTGTGTGGTGGGAGCACTGATAGTTCTTGCTGTGTGGGGAGCACTGACAGTGCTGGCTGTGTGGGGAAGCACTGACATTGCTGGCTGTGTGGGGGAGCACTGACAGTGCTGGCTGTGTGGTGGGAGCACTGGCGGTGCTGGCTGTGTGGTAGGAGTACTGATAGTTCTGGCTGTGTGGTTGGAGCACTGACAGTGCTGGCTGTGTGCGGGAGCACGGACAGTGCTGGCTGTGTGGGGTAGGAGCACTGACAGTGCTGGCTGTGTGTGGGGAGCACTGACAGTGCTGGCTGTTTGGGGGGAGCACTGACAGTGCTGGCTGTGTGGTGTGAGCACTGACAGTGCTGGCTGTATGGGGGAGCACTGACAGTGCTGGCTGTGTGGGGTAGGAGCACTGAGAGTGCTGGCTGTGTGGTTGGAGCACTGACAGTGCTGACTGTGTGTGGGGAACACTGACAGTGCTGGCTGTTTGGGGGAGCACTGACAGTGCTGGCTGTGTGCGGGAGCACTGACAGTGCTGGCTGTGTGGGCTAGGAGCACTGACAGTGCTGGCTGTGTGTGGGGAGCACTGACAGTGCTGGCTGTTTGGGGGGTCACTGACAGTGCTAGCTGTGTGGTGTGAGCACTGACAGTGTTGGCTGTGTGGGGGAGCACTGACAGTGCTGGCTGTGTGGTCGGAGCACTGACAGTGTTGGCTGTGTGGGGGAGCACTGACAGTGCTGGCTGTGTGAGGGGAGCACTGATAGCGCTGGCTGTGTGGGGCAGGAGCACTGACAGTGCTGGCTGTGTGGTGGGGGCACTGACAGTGCTGGCTGTGTGGGGGAGCACTGACAGTGTTGGCTGTGTGGGGGAGCACTGACAATGCTGGCTGTGTGGTGGGAGCACAGACAGTGCTGGCTGTGTGGTGGGAGCACTGACAGTGATGGCTGTGTGCTGGGAGCACTGACAGTGCTGGCTGTGTGGTGGGAGAACTGACAGTGTTGGCTTTGTGGGGGAGCACTGGCAGTGCTGGCTCTGTGGGGGGGGGGAGTGCACTGGCAGTGCTGGATCTGTGGGGGGGAAGTGCACTGGCAGTGCTAGCTCTGTGGGGGGGGAGTGCACTGGCCATGCTGGCTCTGTGGGGGGGGAGTGCACTGGCAGTGCTGGCTCCGGGGGGGGGGGTGCACTGGCAGTGCTTGCTCTGTGGGGGGAGGGGGAAGTGCACTTTCAGTGCTGGATGTGTGTGGGAGCACTGACAGTTCTGGATCTGTGGTGGGAGCACTGACAGTGCGGGTTGTGTGGGGGAGCACAGACAGTGCTGGCTGTGTGTTGTGGTAGCACTGACAGTGCTGGCTGTGTGATGGGAGCACTGACAGTGCTGGCAGTGTGGGGGGAGCACTGACAGTGCTGGCTGTGTGGTGGGAGCACAGTGACAGTGCTGGCTGTGTGGTGGGAACACTGACAGTGCTGGCTGTGTGGGGGGAGGACTGACAGTGCTGGCTGTGTGGGGAGCACTGACAGTGCTGGCTGTGTGGTGGGAGCACTGTCAGTGCTGGCTGTGTGGTGGGAGCACTGACAGTGCTGGCTGTGTGTGGGGAACACTGACAGTGCTGGCTGTTTGGGGGAGCACTGACAGTGCTGGCTGTGTGCGGGAGCACTGACAGTGCTGGCTGTGTGGGCTAGGAGCACTGACAGTGCTGGCTGTGTGTGGGGAGCACTGACAGTGCTGGCTGTGTGGTGGGAGCACTGTCAGTGCTGGCTGTGTGGTGGGAGCACTGACAGTGCTGGCTGTGTGGGGGAGCACTGACTGTGCTGCCTGTGTGGGGAGCACTGACAGTGCTGGCTGTGTGGGGGGATCTCTGACAGTGCTGGCTGTGTGGGGTGAGCACTGGCAGTGCTGGCTGTGTGGGGGGAGCACTGGCAGTGCTGCCTGTGTGGGGAGCACTGACAGTGCTGGCTGTGTGGGGGAGCACTGACAGTGCTGGCTGTGGGGGGGGGGAAGTGCACTGACAGTGCTGGCTGTGTGGGGGAGCACTGGCAGTGCTGCCTGTGTGGGGAGCACTGACAGTGCTGGCTGTGTGGGGAGCACTGACAGTGCTGGCTGTGTGGGGGAGCACTGACAGTGCTGGCTGTGTGGGGGAGTGCTGACTGTGTGGTGGGAGCACAGACAGTGCTGGCTGTTTGGGGGAGCACTGACAGTGCTGGCTGTGTGGGGGAGCACTGACAGTGCTGCCTGTGTGGGGCAGCACTGACAGTGCTGGCTGTGTGGGGGAGCACTGACAATGCTGGCTGTGTGGGGGGAGCACTGACAGTGCTGGCTGTGTGGTGGGAGCACTGACAGTGCTGGCTGTGAGGGGGAGCACTGACAGTGCTGGCTGTGTGGGGGGAGCACTGACAGTGCTGGCTGTGTGGTGGGAGCACTGACAGTGCTGGCTGTGTGATGGGAGCACTGACAGTGCTGGCTGTGTGGGGGGAGCACTGACAGTGCTGGCTGTGTGGGGGAGCACTGACAGTGCTGTATGTGTGGGGGGAGGACACTGACAGTGCTGGCTGTGTGGGGGGAGCACTGACAGTGCTGGCTGTGTGGGGAGCACTGACAGTGCTGGCTGTGTGGGGGGAGCACTGACAGTGCTGGCTGTGTGGTGGGAGCACTGACAGTGCTGGCTGTGTGGGGGAGCACTGACAGTGCTGGCTGTGTGAGGGGAGCACTGACAGTGCTGGCTGTGTGGGGGAGCACTGCCAGTGCTGTAGTGTGGGGGGAGGACACTGACAGTGCTGGTTGTGAAGGAGCAGCGCTGGCAGTGCTGGCTGTGTGGGGGAGCCCTGACAGTGCTGGCTCTGTGGTGGGAGCACTGACAGTCCTGGCTGTGTGGTGGGAGCTCTGACAGTGCTGGCTGTGTGGGGGGAGCACTGACAGTGCTGGCAGTGTGGTGGGAGCACAGACAGTGCTGGCTGTGTGGTGGGAGCACAGACAGTGCTGGCTGTGTGGTGGGAGCACTGATAGTTCTTGCTGGGTGGGGAGCACTGACAGTGCTGGCTGAGTGGGGGAGCACTGACATTGCTGACTGTGTGGGGGAGCACTGACAGTGATGGCTGTGTGGTGGGAGCACTGGCGGTGCTGGCTGTGTGTTGGGAGCACTGACAGTGCTGGCTGTGTGGAGGGAGCACTGACAGTGCTCGCTTTGTGGGGGGAAGCACTAGCAGTGCTGGCTGTGTGGGGTAGGAGCACTGAGAGTGCTGGCTGTGTGGTTGGAGCACTGACAGTTCTGGCTGTGTGCGGGAGCACTGACAGTGCTGGCTGTGTGGGGTAGGAGCACTGACAGTGCTGGCTGTGTGGGGAGCACTGACAGTGCTGGCTGTTTGGGGGTGCACTGACAGTGCTGGCTGTGTGGTGTGAGCACTGACAGTGCTGGCTATATGGGGAGCACTGACAGTGCTGGCTGTGTGGGGTAGGAGCACTGAGAGTGCTGGCTGTGTGGTTGGAGCACTGACAGTGCTGGCTGTGTGTGGGAAGCACTGACAGTGCTGGCTGTTTGGGGGAGCACTGACAGTGCTGGCTGTGTGCGGGAGCACTGACAGTGCTGGCTGTGTGGGGTAGGAGCACTGACAGTGCTGGCTGTGTGTGGGGAGCACTGACAGTGCTGGCTGTTTGGGGAGAGCACTGACAGTGCTGGCTGTGTGGTGTGAGCACTGACAGTGCTGGCTGTATGGGGGAGCACTGACAGGGCTGGCTGTATGGGGTAGGAGCACTCAGAGTGCTGGCTGTGTGGTTGGAGCACTGACAGTGCTGGCTGTGTGTGGGGAGCACTGACAGTGCTGGCTGTGTGGTTGGAGCACTGACAGTTCTGGCTGTGTGCGGGAGCACTGACAGTGCTGGCTGTGTTGGGTAGGAGCACTGACAGTGCTGGCTGTGTGTGGGGAGCACTGACAGTGCTGGCTGTTTGGGGGGAGCACTGACAGTGCTGGCTGTGTGGTGTGAGCACTGACAGTGCTGGCTATATGGGGGAGCACTGACAGTGCTGGCTGTGTGGGGTAGGAGCACTGAGAGTGCTGGCTGTGTGGTTGGAGCACTGACAGTGCTGGCTGTGTGTGGGGAGCACTAACAGTGCTGGCTGTTTGGGGGAGCACTGACAGTGTTGGCTGTGTGCGGGAGCACTGACAGTGCTGGCTGTGTGGGGTAGGAGCACTGACAGTGCTGGCTGTGTGTGGGGAGCACTGACAGTGCTGGCTGTTTGGGGAGAGCACTGACAGTGCTGGCTGTGTGGTGTGAGCACTGACAGTGCTGGCTGTATGGGGGAGCACTGACAGTGCTGGCTGTGTGGGGTAGGAGCACTGAGAGTGCTGGCTGTGTGATTGGAGCACTGACAGTGCTGGCTGTGTGTGGGGAGCACTGACAGTGCTGGCTGTTTTGGGGAGCACTGACAGTGCTGGCTGTGTGGGGGAGCACTGACAGTGCTGGCTGTGTGGTGGGAGCACTGACAGTGCTGTATGTGTGGGGGGAGGACACTGACAGTGTTGGCTGTGTGGGGGAGCACTGACAGTGCTGGCTGTGTGGGGAGCACTGACAGTGCTGGCTGTGTGGGGGGTGCACTGACAGTGCTGGATGTGTGGTGGGAGCACTGACAGTGCTGGCTGTGTGGGGGAGCACTGACAGTGCTGGCTGTGTGGGCGGAGCACTGACAGTGCTGGCTGAGTGGGGAGCACTGACAGTGCTGTAGTGTGGGGGGAGGACACTGACAGTGCTGGTTGTGTAGGAGCAGCGCTGGCAGTGCTGGCTGTGTGGTGGGAGCACTGGCGGTGCTGGCTGTGTGGTAGGAGCACTGATAGTTCTGGCTGTGTGGGGAGCACTGACAGTGCTGGCTGTGTGGGGGTGCACTGACATTGCTGGCTGTGTGGGGGAGCACTGACAGTGCTGGTTGTGTGGTGGGAGCACTGGCAGTGCTGGCTGTGTGTTGGGAGCACTGACAGTGCTGGCTGTGTGGAGGGAGCACTGACAGTGCTCGCTTTGTGGGGGGAAGCACTGACAGTGCTGGCTGTGTGAGGGGAGCACTGATAGCGCTGGCTGTGTGGGGTAGGAGCACTGAGAGTGCTGGCTGTGTGGTTGGAGCACTGACAGTGCTGGCTGTGTGCGGGAGCACTGACAGTGCTGGCTGTGTGGGGTAGGAGCACTGACAGTGCTGGTTGTGTGTGGCTAGCACTGACAGTGCTGGCTGTTTGGGGGGAGCACTGACAGTGCTGGCTGTGTGGGGTGAGCACTGACAGTGCTGGCTGTATGGGGGAGCACTGACAGTGCTGGCTGTGTGGGGTAGGAGCACTGAGAGTGCTGGCTGTGTGGTTGGAGCACTGACAGTGCTGGCTGTGTGTGGGGAGCACTGACAGTGCTGGCTGTTTGGGGGCGCACTGACAGTGCTGGCTGTGTGCGGGAGCACTGACAGTGCTGGCTGTGTGGTGGGAGCACTGACAGTGCTGGCTGTGTGGGGGAGAATTGACAGTGCTGACTGTGTGGGGGAAGCACTGACAGTGCTGGCTGTGTGGGGTGGGAGCAGTGGCAGTGCTGGCTGTGTGGGGGAGCACTGACAGTGCTGGCTCTGTGGTGGGAGCACTGACAGTGCTGGCTGTGTGGTGGGAGCACAGACAGTGCTGGCTGTGTGGTGGGAGCACAGACAGTGCTGGCTGTGTGTGGGAGCACTGACAGTGCTGTCTGTGTGGTGGGAGCACTGATAGTGCTGGCTGTGTGAGGGAGCACTGACAGTGCTGGCTGTTTGGTGGGAGCACTGACAGCTCTGGCTGTGTGGGGGAGCACTGACAGTGCTGGCTGTGTTGTGGGAGCACTGACAGTGCTGGCTGTGTGGGGTGGGAGCAGTGACAGTGCTGGCTGTGTGGGGGGAGCACTGACAGTGCTGTCTGTGTGTGGGAGCACTGACAGTGCTGGCTGTGTGGGGGAGCACTGACAGTGCTGGCTGTGTGGTGGGAGCACTGACAGCGCTGGCTGTGTGGGGGAGCACTGACAGTGCTGGCTGTGTTGTGGGAGCACTGACAGTGCTGGCTGTGTGGGGTGGGAGCAGTGACAGTGCTGGCTGTGTGGGGAGCACTGACAGCGCTGGCTGTGTGGGGGAGCACTGACAGTGCTGGCTGTGTTCTGGGAGCACTGACAGTGCTGGCTGTCTGGGGTGGGAGCAGTGACAGTGCGGGCTGTGTGGTGGGAGCACTGACAGTGCTGGCTGTGTGTTGGGAGCACTGACAGTGCTGGCTGTGTGTGGGAGCACTGACAGTGCTGACTGTGTGGTGGGAGCACTGACAGTGCTGGCTGTGTGTGGGAGCACTGACAGTGCTGTCTGTGTGGAGGGAGCACTGACAGTGCTGGCTGTGTGGGGGAGCACTGACAGCGTTGGCTGTCGGGTGGGAGCACTGACAGCGCTGGCTGTGTGGGGGAGCACTGACAGTACTGGCTGTGTTGTGGGAGCACTGACAATGCTGGCTGTGTGGGGTGGGAGCAGTGACAGTGCTGGCTGTGTGGGGGGAGCACTGAAAGTGCTGGCTGTGTAGGAGCAGCGCTGGCAGTGCTGGCTGTGTGGGGGAGCACTGACAGTGCTGGCTGCGTGGTGGGAGCACTGACAGTGCTGGCTGTGTGGTGGGAGCACTGACAGTGCTGGCTGTGTGGTGGGAGCACTTACAGTGCTGGCTGTGTGGTGGGAGCACTGACAGTGCTGGCTGCGTGGGCGAGCACTGACAGTGCTGGCTGTATGGTGGGAGCACTGACAGTGCTGGCTGTGTGGGGGGAGCACTGACAGTGCTGGCTGTGTGGTGGGAGCACTGACAGTGCTGGCTGCGTGGGGAAGCACTGACAGTGCTGGCTGTGTGGTGGGAGCACTGACATTGCTGGCTCTGTGTTGGGAGCACTGACAGTGCTGGCTGTGTGGGGGGAGCACTGACAGTGCTGGCTGTGTGGTGGGAGCACTGACAGTGCTGGCTGCGTGGGGGAGTACTGACAGTGCTGGCTGTGTGGGGGAGCACTGACAGTGCTGGCTGTGAGGGTGAGCACTGACAGTGCTGGCTGTGTGTGGGGAGCAATGACAGTACTGGCTGTGTGGTGGGAGCACTGACAGTGCTGGCTGTGTGGGGGGAGCACTGACCGTGCTGGCTGTGTGGGGGAGCACTGACAGTGCTGGCTGTGAGGGGAGCACCGACAGTGCTGGCTGTGTGGTGGAAGCACTGACAGTGCTGGCTGCGTGGGGAGCACTGACAGTGCTGGCTGTGTGGGGGAGCACTGACACTGCTGGCTGTGTGGGGGAGCACTGACAGTGTTGGCTGTGTAGGGGAGCAATGACTGTGCTGGCTGTGTGGGGGAGCACTGACTGTGCTGGCTGTGTGGTGGGAGCACTGACAGTGCTGGCTGTGTGGTGGGAGCACAGACAGTGCTGGCTGTGTGGAGGGAGCACAGACAGTGCTGGCTGTGTGGGGAGCACTGACAGTGCTGGCTGTGTGGGGGAGCACTGACAGTGCTGGCTGTGTGGTGGGAGCACAGACAGTGCTGGCTGTGTGGTGGGAGCACTGACAGTGCTGGCTGTGTGGTGGGAGCACTGATAGTGCTGGCTGTGTGGTGGGAGCACTGATAGTGCTGGCTGTGTGGTGGGAGCACTGACAGTGCTGGCCTTGGGAGGGTGCAGCACAGACAGTGCTGGCTGTGTGGGGGAGCACTGACAGTGCTGGCTGTGTGGTGGGAGGACTGGTATTGCTGGCTGTGTGGTGGGAGCACTGACAGTGCTGGCCTTGGGAGGGTGGAGCACAGGCAGTGCTGGCTGTGTGGGGGGAGCACTGACAGTGCTGGCTGTGTGGTGGGAGCACTGGCAGTGCTGGCTGTGTGGGGGAGCGCTGACAGTGCTGGCTATGTGGGGGAGCACTGGCAGTGCTGGCTGTGGGATTGCTGAAAATTGCCATAAATGGTTGCCGTGTACTGACATAAAAAGGCTGCCGTGAACTGATGTAAAATGGTCACCGTGAACTAACATATAATGGCCACAGTGCTGGCTGTGTTGTGGGAGCACCGACAGTGCAGGCTGACATAAAATGGCCACTGTGAACTGACATATAATGGCCACCGTGAACTGACATAAAATGGCTGCCGTGAACTGATATAAAATGGCCAACGTGAACTGACATAAAATGGCCACCGTGAACTGACTTAAAATGGCCACCGTGAACTGACATAAAATGGACCCCTTCAACCGACATTAAATGGCCAACGTGAACTGACATAAAATGGCCACCGTGAACTGACTTAAAATGGCCACCGTGAACTGACATAAAATGGACCCCTTCAACCGACATTAAATGACCACCGTGAACTGACATAAAATGGCTGCTGTGAACTGACATAAAATGGCCACCGTAAATGAACATAAAATGGCTGCCGTGAGCTCACATAAAATAGCCACCGTGACCTGACATAAAATGGCCTCCGTGAACTGACATACAATGGCCACCGTGATCTGACATAAAATGGCCACTGCGAGCTGTAATCATAGATCATTATCATAGAATTTACAGAGCAGAAGGATGCCATTCAGCCCATCGAGTCTGCACCGGTTCTTGGAAAGTGCACCCTGCCCAAGGTCAACACCGCCACCCTATCCCCAGAACCCAGTAACCCCACGGGCAATTTTGGACACTAAGGGCAATTTATCATGGCCAATCCACCTTACCCGCACATCTTTGGACTGTGGGAGGAAACCGGAGCACCCGGAGGAAACCCACGCACACACGGGGAGGATGTGCAGACTCCGCACAGATAGTGACCCAAGCCAGAATCGAACCTGGGACCCTGAAGCTGTGAAGCAATTGTGCTATCCACAAGGCTACCGTGCTGCCCCTAATAAAATGGTTACCTTCAAACGACATAAAATGACCACCGTGAACTGACATAAAATGGCCACCGTGTACTGACATTAAATGGCCCCTTCGACTGAATAAAATGCCCCCCGTGAACTGACATAAAATGGCCACTGTGAACTGACATAAAATGGCCACTGTGAACTGACATAAAATGGCCCCCGTGAACCAACATGAACTGGCCACCGCAACTGAAATTAAATGGCCATTGCAAACTGACATAAAATGGCCATTGTGATCTGACATACAATGGCCACCGTGAACTGACATAAAATGGCCACCGTCAACTGAGATTAAATGGCCATTGCAACCTGATGTAAAATGGCCATTGTGAACTGACATACAATGGCCATGGTGAACTGACATGCAATGGCCACCATGAACTGACATTAAATGGCCATTGTGAACAGACATAAAATGGCCATTGTGAACAGACATAAAATGACTATTGTGAACTGACATACAATGGCCACCGTGAACTGACATAAAATGGCCATTGTGAACTGACATAAAATGGCCACCGTGAACTGACATAAAATGTACCCCGTGAACTGACATAAAATGGCCATTGTGAACCGACATACAATGGCCACCATGAACTGACATAAAATGGCCATTGTGAACTGATATACAATGGCTACCGTAAATTAACATAAAATGGCCACTGTGAACTGACATAAAATGCCCATTGAAAACTGACATACAATGGCCATTGTGAACTGACATACAATGGCCCCCGTGAACTGACATTAACTGTCCATTGTGAACTGACATACAATGGACGCCATGAACTGACATACAATGGCCACCGTGAACTGACATAAAATGGCCATTGCGAGCTGACATAAAATGGTCCCCGTCAACCGACATAAAATGACCACCGTGAACTGACATAAAATGGCCACCATGTACTGACATAAAATGGCCCCCATCGACTGAATAAAATGGCCCCCATGAACTGACATAAAATGGCCACTGTGAACTGAGATAAAATGGCCACCGTGAACTGACATAAAATGACAATTGTGTACTGACATACAATAGCCACCATGAACTGACATAAAATGGCCCCCGTGAACTGACATAAAATGGCCACCGTGAACTGACATAACATGGCCCCGTGAACCAACATGAACTGGCCACCGCAACTGAGATAAAATGGCCATTGCAAACTGACATAAAATGGCCATTGTGAACTCACATACAATGGCCACCGTGAACTGACACAAAATGGCCACCGTCAACTGAGAAGAAATGGCCATTGCAAACTGTCATAAAATGGCCATTGTGAACTGACAAACAATGGCCATTGTGAACTGACATAAAAGGGCCCCCGTGAACTGACATAAACTGTCCATTGTGAACTGACATAAAATGGCCATTGTGAACTGACACAAAATGGCCATTGTGAACTGACGTAAAATGGACCCCGTGAACTGACATAAAATGGCCACTGTGAACTGACATAACATGGCCCCCGTGAACCAAACATGAACTGGCAACCGCAACTGAGATAAAATGGCCATTGCAAACTGACATAAACTGTCCATTGTGAACTGACATAAAATGGCCATTGTGAACTGACACAAAATGGTCATTGTGAACTGACATAAAATGGACCCCGTGAACTGACATAAAATGGCCACTGTGAACTGACATAACATGGCCCCCGTGAACCAAACATGAACTGGCAACCGCAACTGAGATAAAATGGCCATTGCAAACTGACATAAAATGGCCATTGTGAAATGACATACAATGGACACCGTGAACTGACACAAAATTGCCACCGTCAACTGAGAAAAAATGGTCATTGCAAACTGACATAAAATGGCCATTGTGAACTGACATACAATGGCCACCATGAACTGACATAAAATGGCCATTGTGAACTGACATAAAATGGCCATTGTGAACTGACTTACAATGGCCAACGTGAACTGACATAAAATGGCCATTGAGAACTGACATAAAATGGCCATTGTGAACTGACATAAAATGGACCCCGTGAACTGACATAAAATGGCAATTGTGAACTGACATACAATAGCCCCCGTGAACTGACATAAAATGGCCAATGTGAACTGACATAAAATGGCCCCCATGAACTGACATAAACTGTCCATTGTGAACTGACATAAAATGGCCATTGTGAACTGACATAAAATGGCCATTGTGAACTGACATAAAATGGCCATTGTGAACTGACATGAAATGGCCACTGTGAACTGACATAACATGGCCCCCGTGAACCAAACATGAACTGGCCACCGCAACTGAGATAAAATGGCCATTGCAAACTGACATAAAATGGCCATTGTGAACTGACATACAATGGCCACCGTGAACTGACACAAAATGGCCACCGTCAACTGAGAAAAATGGCCATTGCAAACTGACATAAAATGGCCATTGTGAACTGACATACAATGGCCAATGTGAACTGACATACAATGGCCACCATGAACTGACATAAAATGGCCATTGTGAACTGACATAAAATGGCCATTGTGAACTGACATAAAATGGCCATTGTGAACTGACTTACAATGGCCACCGTGATCTGACATAAAATGGCCATTGTGAACTGACATAAAATGGCCATTGTGAACTGACATAAAATGGACCCCGTGAACTGACATAAAATGGCCATTGTGAACTGACATACAATGGCCCCCGTGAACTGACATAAAATGGCCAATGTGAACTGACATAAAATGGCCCCCGTGAATTGACATAAAATGGCCATTGCGACCTGACATAAAAAGGCCCACGTGAACTGACATAAAATGTACATTGTGAACTGACATACAATGGCCATTGCGACCTGACATAAAATGCCCCCCGTGAACTGACATAAACTGTCCATTGTGAACTGGCATAAAATGGCCTTTGCGACCTGACATAAAAAGGCCCCCGTGAACTGACATAAACTGTCCATTCTGAACTGACATACAATGGTCATTGCGACCTGACATAAAATGGCCCCCGTGAACTGACATAAACTGTCCATTGTGAACTGACATAAACTGTCCATTCTGAACTGACATACAATGGTTATTCTGACCTGACATAAAATAGCCCCCGTGAACTGACATAAACTGTCCATTATGAACTGACATAAAATGGCCATTGCGACCTGACATAAAATGGCCCCCGTGAACTGACATAAAATGGCCATTGTGAACTGACATAAAATGGCCATTGTGAACTGACATAAAATGGCCATTGTGAACTGACTTACAATGGCCACCGTGATCTGACATAAAATGGACCCCGTGAACTGACATAAAATGGCCATTGTGAACTGACATGAAATGGCCATTGTGAACTGACATAAAATGGCCACTGTGAACTGACATAAAATGGCCACCGTGAGTTGACATAAAATGGCCACCGTGAATTGAGATAAAATGGCCCCCGTGATCCGACATAAACTGTCCATTGCAAATTGACATAAAATGGCCATTCTGAACTGACATACAATGGCCACCGTGAACTGACATAAAATGGCCATTGCAAATTGACATAAAATGATTATTGTGAACTGACATAAAATGGCCATTGTGAACTGACATAAAATGGCCATTGTGAACTGACATAAAATGGCCATTGTGAACTGACATAAAATGGCCATTGTGAACTGATATACAATGGCCACCGTGAACTGACATAAAATGGCCGTTGTGATCTGACATAAAATGGCCATTGTGAACTGACATACAATGGCCACCGTGAACTGATATAAAATGGCCATTGCGACCTAACCTAAAAAGGCCCCCGTGAACTGACATGAACTGTCCATTGTTAACTGACATAAAATGGCTATTGTGAACTGACAGAAAATGGCTCCCGTGAACCGACATAAAATGGCCACCGTGAACTGACATTCAATGGCCATTGTGAACTGACATACAATGGCCATTGTGAACTGACATACTAATGGCTATCGCGAACTGATGTAAAATGGCCACCGTGAACTGACATAAAATGGCTCCGGTGAACTGACAGAAAATGGCCGACTGCTGATTGTGGATTTTGTTTTGGCAGAGTCCCAGAGAGAGATGGAGAGACGCAGAGACCGAGAGAGATGGAGAGGGGAGAACACCCTCCCCCCCCCCCCCACCGAGAGAGATGGAGAAGGGGAACCCCCCCACCTAGACAGATGGAGAAGGGGGACCCCCCACAGAGAGAGATGGAGTGGGTGGAACCCCCCTCCCCCCACCGAGAGAGATGGAGAAGGAGACCCTCCTCAAAGCGTGATGGAGAAGGGGGAACCCCCCCCCCCCACCGAGAGAGAGATGGAGAGGGTGGAACCACCCCCCCCCCGGGAGAGATGGAGAAGGGGGAACCCCCCCCCCCACCGAGAGAGAGATGGAGAGGGTGGAACCACCCCCCCCCCCGGGAGAGATGGAGAGGGGGGAACTCCCCCCCTCACCGAGAGAGATGGAGAGGGTGGAACTCCCCCCCCCGCCGAGAGAGATGGAGAGGGGGGTCCCCCCCACCAAGAGAGATGGAGAGGGGGGAACCCTGCCCCCACCGTGAGAGATGGAGAGGGGGGAACCCTGCCCCCACCGAGAGAGATGGAGAGGGCGGACCCCCCCCCCCCGCCGAGAGAGATGGAGACGGGGTCCCCCCCACCGAGAGAGATGGAGAGAGGGGACCCCCCCCCCCCGCCGAGAGAGATGGAGACGGGGTCCCCCCCACCGAGAGAGATGGAGAGAGGGGACCCCCCACCGAGTGAGATGGGGGGACTCCCCCAGCGAGAGAGATGGAGAGGGGGGACTCCCCCAGCGAGAGAGATGGAGAGGGGGGACCCCCCCACCGAGAGAGATAGAGAGGGGGGACCCCCCGACCAAGAGAGATGGAGAGGGGGGAACTCCCCCTCCACCGAGAGAGATGGAGACGGGGTCCCCCCCACCGAGAGAGATGGAGAGAGGGGACCCCCCACCGAGAGAGATGGAGAGGGGGGACTCCCCACCGAGAGAGATAGAGAGGGGGGACCCCCCCACCAAGAGAGATGGAGAGGCGGGAACCCCCCACCCACCGAGAGAGATGGAGAGGGGGGAACTCCCCCTCCACCGAGAGAGATGGAGAGGGTGGACCACCCCCCCCTGCCGAGAGAGATGGAGGGCGGTCCCCCCTCCACAGAGAGAGATGGAGAGGGGGGACCCCCCACCGAGTGAGATGTAGAGAGGGGACCCCCCACCGAGAGAGATGGAGAGGGGGGACTCCCCACCGAGAGAGATAGAGAGGGGGGACCCCCCCACCAAGAGAGATGGAGAGGCGGGAACCCCCCACCCACCGAGAGAGATGGAGAGGGGGGAACTCCCCCTCCACCGAGAGAGATGGAGAGGGTGGACCACCCCCCCCTGCCGAGAGAGATGGAGGGCGGTCCCCCCTCCACAGAGAGAGATGGAGAGGGGGGACCCCCCCACCGAGAGAGATGGAGAGGGGGGACCCCCCACCGAGAGAGATGTAGAGGGTGGAATCCCCACTGAGAGAGATGGAGAAGGAGATCCCCCACAAAGCGTGATGGAGAGGGGGGATCCCTGCCCCCACCGAGAGAGATAGAGAGGCGGGAACCCCCCACCCACCGAGAGAGATGGAGAGGGGGGAACTCCCCCTCCACCGAGAGAAATGGAGAGGGTGGAACCACCCCCCCCCCCCGGGAGAGATGGAGAGGGGGGAACTCCCCCCCCCACCGAGAGAGATGGAGAGGGTGGAACTCCCCCCCCCCCGCCGAGAGAGATGGAGAGGGGGGTCCCCCCCACCAAGAGAGATGGAGAGGGGGGAACCCTGCCCCCACCGAGAGAGATGGAGAGGGGGTCCCCCCCACCGAGAGAGATGGAGACGGGGTCCCCCCCACCGAGAGAGATGGAGAGGGGGGACTCCCCCAGCGAGAGAGATAGAGAGGGGGGACCCCCCCACCAAGAGAGATGGAGAGGGGGGAACTCCCCCTCCACCGAGAGAGATGGAGACGGGGTCCCCCCCACCGAGAGAGATGGAGAGAGGGGACCCCCCACCGAGAGAGATGGAGAGGGGGGACTCCCCATCGAGAGAGATAGAGAGGGGGACCCCCCCCACCAAGAGAGATGGAGAGGCGGGAACCCCCCACCCACCGAGAGAGACGGAGAGGGGGGAACTCCCCCTCCACCGAGAGAGATGGAGAGGGTGGACCACCCCCCCCCCCTGCCGAGAGAGATGGAGGGGGTCCCCCCTCCACCGAGAGAGATGGAGAGGGGGGAACCCTGACCCCACCGAGAGAGATGTAGAGGGGGGACCACCCACTGAGAGAGATGGAGAAGGAGATCCCCCATAAAGCGTGATGGAGAGGGGGGATCCCTGCCCCCACCGAGAGAGATGGAGAGGGTGGACCCCCCCCCCCCCGCCGACAGAGATGGAGACGGGGTCCCCCCCACCGAGAGAGATGGAGAGGGGGGACACCCCACCGAGAGAGATGGAGAGGGGGGACACCCCACCGAGAGAGATGGAGAGGGGGACTCCCCCACCCACCGAGAGAGATGGAGAGAGGGGACCCCCCACCGAGAGAGATGGCGAGAGGGGACCCCCCCACCGAGAGAGATGGAGAGGGGGGGCTCCCCCAGCGAGAGAGATGGAGAGGGGGGACCCCCCACCGAGAGAGATAGAGAGGCGGGAACCCCCCACCCACCGAGAGAGATGGAGAGGGGGGAACTCCCCCTCTACCGAGAGAAATGGAGAGGGTGGACGCCCCCTCGCTGAGAGAGATGGAGGGGGGTCCCCCCCTCCACCGAGAGAGATGGAGAGGGGGGAACCCTGCCCCCGCCGAGAGAGATGGAGAGGGTGGACACACCCCAACGAGAGAGATGTAGAGGGGGACCCCCCACCGAGAGAGATGGAGAGGGGGGACTCCCCCACCGAGAGAGATGGAGAGGGGGGGACCCTCTACCCCACCCCCACCGAGACGGAGAGGAAAACTGCAGGGGATGGGCACAATGGAAATGTGGAGCTTGTTCAAGGAACAGCTACTGCGTGTCCTTGATAAGTATGTACCTGTCAGGCAGGGAGGAAGTGGTCGAGCAAGGGAACCGTGGTTTACTAAGGCAGTCGAAACACTTGTCTAGAGGAAGAAGGAAGGAGGCTTATGTAAAGATGAGACATGAAGGTTCAGTAAGGGCGCTCGAGAGTTACAAGTTAGCTAGGAAGGACCTAAAGAGGGAGGTAAGAAGAGTCAGGAGGGGACATGAGAAGTCTTTGGCAGGTAGGATCAAGGATAACCCTAAAGCTTTCTATAGATATGATGTGGAGATGCCGGCGTTGGACTGGGGTGAGCACAGTACGAAGTCTTACAACACCAGGTTAAAGTCCAACAGGTTTGTTTCGATGTCACTAACTTTCGGAGCGCTGCTCCTTCCTCAGGTGAATGAAGAGGTCTGTTCCAGAAACATATGTACAGACAAATTCAAAGATGCCAAACAATGCTAGGAATGCAAGCATTAGCAGGTGATTAAATCTTTACAGATCCAGAGATGGGGTAACCCCAGGTTAAAGAGATGTGAATTGTACCAAGCCAGGACAGTTGGTACGATTTCGCAGGCCAGATGGTGGGGGATGAATGTAATGCGGCATGAATCCCAGGTCCCGGTTGAGGCCGCACTCATGTGTGCGGAACTTGGCTATAAGTTTCTGCTCGGCGATTCTGCGTTGTCGCGGGTCCTGAAGGCCGCCTTGGAGAACGCTTAACCGGAGATCAGAGGCTGAATGCCCTTGACTGCTGAAGTGTTCCCCGACTGGAAGGGGACATTCCTGCCTGGTGATTGTTGCGCGATGTCCGTTCATTATAGATATGCCAGGTTTCTATAGATATGTCAGGAATAAAAGAATGACTAGGGTAAGGGTAGGGCCAGTCAAGGACAGTAGTGGGAAGTTGTGCTTGGAGTCCGAGGAGATATGCGAGGTGCTATATGAATATTTTTCATCACTATTCACACAGCAAAAAGACAATGTTGACGAGGAGAATACTGAGATTCAGGCTACTATACTAGAAGGGCTTGATGT
Source organism: Scyliorhinus torazame (assembly GCF_047496885.1). Taxonomy (NCBI): domain Eukaryota; kingdom Metazoa; phylum Chordata; class Chondrichthyes; order Carcharhiniformes; family Scyliorhinidae; genus Scyliorhinus; species Scyliorhinus torazame. The sequence goes on from NW_027308935.1 coordinate 56,291, forward strand.
TCATAAGGAGGAGGTGTTAACTATTCTGGAAAGGGTGAAAATTGATAAGTCCCCTGGGCCGGATACGATTTATCCTAGGATTCTCTGGGAAGCTGGGGAGGAGATTACAGAGCCTTTGGCTTTGATCTTTAAGTCATCTTTGTCAACAGGAATAGTGCCAGAAGACTGGAGGATAGCAAATGTTGTCCCCTTGTTCAAGAAGGAGAGTAGAGACAACCCCGGTAAATATAGACCAGTGAGCCTAACTTCTGTTGTGGGCAAAATCTTGGAAAGGTTTATAAGAGATAGGGTGTATAATCATCTGGAAAGGAATAATTTGATTAGGCATCGTCAACACGGTTTCGTGAAGGGTCGGTTGTGCCTCACAAACCACATAGGGTTCTTTGAGAAGGTGAGAAACAGGTGGATGAGGGTAAAGCAGTTGATGTGGTGTATATGGATTTCAGTAAAGCATTTGACAATGTTCCCCACGGTAGGCTACTGCAGAAAATACGGAAGCATGGGATTCAGGGAGATTTAGCAGTTTGGATCAGAAATTGGCTACCTGGAAGAAGACAAAGGGTGGTGGTTGATGGGAAGTGTTCAGACTGGAGTCCAGTTACTAGTGGTGTACCACAAGGATCTGTTTTGGGTCCACTGCTATTTGTCATTTTTATAAATGACCTGGAGGAGGGCGTAGAAGGATGGGTGAGTAAATTTGCAGATGACACTAAAGTCGGTGGAGTTGTGGACAGTGCGGAAGGATGTTACAAGTTACAGAGGGACATAGATAAGCTGCAGCGCTGGTCTGAGAGGTGGCAAATGGAGTTTAATGCAGAAAAATGTGAGGTGATTCATTTAGGAAGGAATAACAGGAAGACAGAGTACTGGGCTAATGGTAAGATTCTTGGCAGTGTGGATGAGCAGAGAGATCTCGGTGTGCATATACATAGATCCCTGAAAGTTGCCACTCAGGTTGAGAGGGTTGTTAAGAAGGCGTACGGTGTGTTAGCTTTTATTGGTAGAGTGTCTGAGTTTCGGAGCCATGAGGTCATGTTGCAGCTGTACAAAACTCTGGTGCGGCCGCATTTGGAGAATTGCGTACAGTTCTGGTCGCCGCATTATAGGAAGGATGTGGCAGCATTGGAAAGGGTGCAGAGGAGATTTACCAGAATGTTGCCTGGTATGGAGGGAAGATCTTATGAGGAAAGGCTGAGGGACTTGAGGCTGTTTTCGTCAGAGAGAAGAAGGTTAAGAGGTGACTTAATTGAGGCATACAAGATGATCAGAGGATTGGATAGGGTGGACAGTGAGAGCCTTTTTCCTCGGATGGTGATGTCTAGCACGAGGGGACATAGCTTTAAATTGAGGGGAGATAGATATAGGACAGATGTCAGAGGTACGTTCTTTACTCAGAGAGTAGTAAGGGCGTGGAATGCCCTGCTGCAACAGTAGTGGACTCGCCAACACTAAGGACATTCAAATGGTCATTGGATAGACATACGGGCGATAAGGGAATAGTGTAGATGGGCTTTAGAGTGGTTTCACAGGTCGGCGCAACATCGAGGGCCGAAGGGCCTGTAATGCGCTGTAATGTTCTATGAGAGAGATGGAGAGGGGGTAACCCCCCCCCCCACCGAGAGTGATGGAGAGGGGGGACCCCCCACCGAGAGAGACGGAGAGGGGGGACCCCCCCACCGAGAGGGATGGAGAGGGGGGAACCCCCACCCCACCGAGAGATATGGAGAGGGGGGAACCCCCCCCAACCGAGAGAGGTGGAGAGGGGGAATCCCCCCACACCGAGAGATGGAGGGGGGGGAATCCCCCCCCCACCGAGAGTTGTGGAGAGGGGTGAACCCCAACCCCCACTGAGAGGGATGGAGAGGGGGACCCCCCCTTCACCGAGAGAGATCAAGAGGGGGGACCCCCCCCACCGAGAGGGATGGAGAGGGGGAAGCCCCCCCCCCACCGAGTGAGAAGGAGAGGGGGGAAGCCCCCCACCAGGAGGGATGGAGAGGGGGGAACCCCCACCCCACCGAGAGAGATGGAGAGGGGGAACCACCACCCCCACCGAGAGGGATGGAAAGGGGGGAACCCCCACCGAGAGAGATGGAGAGGGGGAGCCACCTCCCCACCGAGCGGGATGGAGAGGGGGGATCCCCCCTACCGAGAGGGATGGAGAGGGGGAAATCCCCCCCCACTGAGATGGATGGAGAGGGGGGAACCCCCCCCCACCGAGAAAGATGGAGAGGGGGAACCACCTCCCACCGAGAGGGATGGAGAGGGGGTCCGCCCCCCCACCGAGAGAGATGGTGAGGGGTGAACCCCCGCCCCACCACCGAGAGAGATGGAGAGGGGTGAACCCCCTCCCCACCGAGAGAGATGGAGAGGGGGAACCCCCCCCCCCCACAGACGAAGATGGAGAGGGTGAACACCCCCCCACCGAGAGAGATGGAGAGGGGGGAACCCTCACCCCACCGAGGAAGATGGAGAGGGGGGAACATCCCCCCCCACCGAGAGAGATGGAGAGGGGGGAACCCCCCCCCCACCGAGAGGGATGGAGAGGGGGACCCCTCCCCCCACTGAGAGAGATGGGGAGGGGGAACCCCCCCCCAATCCACTGAAAGAACACGGCTGAAACCGATGGAGGGAGAAAAGAAAGGGGGGGGGGGGTAAGGGGGCAAACAAGGAGCAGGGGGTCACACACCAGGTCGGCCCGGAAGGGCATCACGGAGGTCTGCGGGGGAGAGAGGGGAAGGGTTAGGGAAAGGGGGGTTGGGGGGTTGGGGCGGGGGCAGACACGCCGAACTGAACGGCAACAGTTTGTAACTATAGAAACGTAAGAGAAAGCCTTTTCACTCTCTGAGAAATGTAAACTAGCCGCAATGCACAGAATTGTGGAAACGGCAATAAAAAGATTTTTACAATAAATTCAGAGCCCTGTTCAGTTTTTCCAATTCAGGGGCAAGTTAGCGCGGCCCATCCACCTGCCCTGCACATCTTTGGGTTGTGGGGGTGAGACCCACGCAGACACAGGGAGAATGTGCAAACTCCACACGGACAGTGACCCAGAGCCGGGACTGAACAGTGGTTAGCACTGCTGCCTCACAGCTACAGGATCCCAGGTTCGATTCCCGGCTTAGGTCACTGTCTGTGCGGAGTCTGGACGTCCTCCCCGTGTCTGCGTGGGTTTCCTCCGGGTGCTCCGGTTTCCTCCCACCGTCCAAAGACGTGCAGGTTAGGTGGGTTGGCCGTGATCAATCCAAATTGCCCACAGTATCTAAAGATGTTCAGGTTAGGTGGGTTGACAGCGACGGGGTAGGGGAGTGGGCCCAGGTATGGCGCTCTCTTCAGGGTTCACACTGTCTCTGTCATTATTGTTTACACCGACAATGCTGCCAAACTTTCTATCAAACTTTCTATCTCATTATCTTCAATCAGTACTCAACAAAGTCAAACTGAGACACACAGATACACACACACACACACAGACACACACACGCAGGCACACAAACACACACACACACGCACACACACACACACAGGCACACACACACACAGGCACACACACACACACACAGGCACACACACACACACACACAGGCACACACACACAGATACACACACACAGACACACACAGACACACACACGCACACACACACAGGCACACACACACACACAGGCACACACACACAGATACACACACACACACAGGCACACACACACAGGCACACACACACACACACAGGCACACACCCACCCACACACACCCACACACACAGACACACAAACAGGCACACACACACACACACGCACACACCCCCCCCACACACACACACACATGTACACACACAGGCACACACACACACAGATACACACACAGACACACACACACACACACAGACACACACACGGACACACAGGCACAGACACACACAGACACACAGTCACACACTGCAATGAAGTTACTGAGAAAAGTCCCTAGTCTCCAAACTCTGGCGCCTGTTTGGGTACACTGAGGGTGAATACATAATGTCCAATTCACCAAACAGCACGTCCGTCGGGACGTCAGGGGGGAAACCGGAGCACGCGGGAGAAACCCACGCGGACAAGGGAAGAACGTGCAGACTCCGCACAGACTGCGACCCAAGCCGGGATTCGAACCTGGGGCTCTGGAGCTGTGAGGCCGCAGTGCTAACCACTGTGCTACCGTGTAACTTCCAGTGCCGCGTAAAGAATGCCACACATAACCTCCCCCAACACACACACACGTGTACAGAAAGACAGATACTCAAACTCAGACAGACTGGGTCAATTCATCTTTCAAATGGAGCGAGATCCATTCTCCACCTTTAACTTGGAGAGGTGTATCTGGCCTGTGTGTGACCCAAGTCACACACTGACTCTGAACATCCTCACAGTAGCTTGAGGACAGACTTTTCTAAAGCACTTTTCATAACCTTTGGGTATCACAAACTGCTTCACAGGCAATGGAGCCCTTTTGAAATCTAGTCAGTGGTAATTTAGGAAATGGACCAGCTAATTTCAGCGAGAGAGAGAGAGAGAGACACAGAAACAGGATGAGATTGTGCTGTACATGTTTCAGAAATGTCACTGAGACAAACACGAGATGTACAATGTCAATTATTATTCTGAAGCATGTGATTAAATCAGCCCTGAGACTGAATTCCAGTGTTTCAGAGTAAAGGTCCATCTACACTGCCCATCAA
>NW_027308936.1:0-22500 GCF_047496885.1 Scyliorhinus torazame
GGGAGAGCTCGATGCTGACACTGGGTATAAAGTGGGGGACACACTGTCAGGGTAATGTAGAGGGAGCTCTACACTGTATCTAACTCGTGCTGTACCTGTCCTGGGAGAGCTCGATGCTGACACTGGGTATAAATTGGGGGACACACTGTCAGGGTAATGTAGAGGGAGCTCTACACTGTATCTAACCCGTGCTGTACCTGTCCTGTGAGAGCTCGATGCTGACACTGGATATAAAGCGCGGGGGACACTGTCAGGGTAATGTAGAGGGAGCTCTACAAGGTATCTAACCCGTGCTGTACCTGTCCTGGGAGAGCTCGATGCTGACACTGGATATAAAGCGCGGGGGACACTGTCAGGGTAATGTAGAGGGAGCTCTACACTGTATCTAACCCGTGCTGTACCTGTCCTGGGAGAGCTCGATGCTGACACTGGGTATAAAGTGGGGGACACACTGTCAGGGTAATGTAGAGGGAGCTCTACACTGTATCTAACCCGTGCTGTACCTCTCCTGGGGGCGCTCGATGCTGACACTGGGTATAAAGTGGGGGACACACTGTCAGGGTAATGTAGAGGGAGCTCTACACTGTATCTAACCCGTGCTGTACCTGTCCTGGGAGAGCTCGATGCTGACACTGGGTATAAAGTGGGAGACACACTGTCAGGGTAATGTAGATGGAGCTCTACACTGTATCTAACCCGTGCTGTACCTGTCCTGGGAGAGTTCGATGCTAACACTGGGTATAAAGTGGGGGGGACACTGTCAGGGTAATGTAGAGGGAGCTCTACACTGTATCTAACCCGTGCTGTACCTGTCCTGGGAGAGCTCGATGCTGACACTGGGTATAAAGTGGGGGACACACTGTCAGGGTAATGTAGAGGGAGCTCTACACTGTATCTAACCCGTGCTGTACCTGTCCTGGGAGAGCTCGATGCTGACACTGGGTATAAAGTGGGGGACACACTGTCAGGGTAATGTAGAGGGAGCTCTACACTGTATCTAACCCGTGCTGTACCTGTCCTGGGAGAGCTCGATGCTGACACTGGGTATAAAGTGGGGGACACACTGTCAGGGTAATGTAGAGGCAGCTCTACACTGTATTTAACCCGTACTGTACCTGTCCTGGGAGAGCTCGCTGCTGACACTGGGTATAAAGTGGGGGGGACACATTGTCAGGGTAATGTAGAGGGAGATCTACACTGTATCTAACCCGTGCTGTACCTGTCCTGGGAGAGCTCGATGCTGACACTGGGTATAAAGTGGGGGGGGACACTGTCAGGGTAATGTAGAGGGAGCTCTACACTGTATCTAACCCGTGCTGTACCTGTCCTGGGAGAGCTCGATGCTGACACTGGGTATAAAGTGGGGGGGACACATTGTCAGGGTAATGTAGAGGGAGATCTACACTGTATCTAACCCGTGCTGTACCTGTCCTGGGAGAGCTCGATGCTGACACTGGGTATAAAGTGGGGGACACTGTCAGGGTAATGTAGAGGGAGCTCTACACTGTATCTAACTCGTGCTGTACCGGTCCTGAGAGAACGCGATGCTGATACTGGGTATAAAGTGGGGGACACACTGTCAGGGTAATGTAGAGGGAGCTCTACACTGTATCTAACCCGTGCTGTACCTGTCGTGGGAGAGCTCGATGCTGACACTGGGTATAAAGTGGGGGACACACTGTCAGGGTAATGTAGAGGGAGCTCTACACTGTATCTAACCCGTGCTGCGCATGTCGTGGGAGAGCTCGATGCTGACACTGGGTATAAAGTGGGGGACACACTGTCAGGGTAATGTAGATGGAGCTCTACACTGTATCTAACCCATGCTGTACCTGTCCTGGGAGAGCTCGATGCTGACACTGGGTATAAAGTGGGGGACACACTGTCAGGGTAATGTAGAGGGAGCTCTACACTGTATCTAACTCGTGCTGTACCTGTCCTGGGAGAGCTCGATGCTGACACTGGGTATAAATTGGGGGACACACTGTCAGGGTAATGTAGAGGGAGCTCTACACTGTATCTAACCCGTGCTGTACCTGTCCTGTGAGAGCTCGATGCTGACACTGGATATAAAGCGCGGGGGACACTGTCAGGGTAATGTAGAGGGAGCTCTACAAGGTATCTAACCCGTGCTGTACCTGTCCTGGGAGAGCTCGATGCTGACACTGGATATAAAGCGCGGGGGACACTGTCAGGGTAATGTAGAGGGAGCTCTACACTGTATCTAACCCGTGCTGTACCTGTCCTGGGAGAGCTCGATGCTGACACTGGGTATAAAGTGGGGGACACACTGTCAGGGTAATGTAGAGGGAGCTCTACACTGTATCTAACCCGTGCTGTACCTGTCCTGGGAGAGCTCGATGCTGACACTGGGTATAAAGTGGGGGACACACTGTCAGGGTAATGTAGAGGGAGCTCTACACTGTATCTAACTCGTGCTGTACCTGTCCTGGGAGAGCTCGATGCTGACACTGGGGATAAAGTGGGGGACACACTGTCAGGGTAATGTAGAGGGAGCTCTACACTGTATCTAACCCGTGCTGTACCTGTCCTTGGAGAGCTCGATGCTGACACTGGGTATAAAGTGGGGGGGGACACTGTCAGGGTAATGTAGAGGGAGCTCTACACTGTATCTAACCCGTGCTGTACCTGTCCTGCGAGAGCTCGATGCTGACACTGGGTATAAAGTGGGGGACACACTGTCAGGGTAATGTAGAGGGAGCTCTACACTGTATCTAACACATGCTGTACCTGTCCTGGGAGAGCTCGATGCTGACACTGGGTATAAAGTGGGGCGGACACTGTCAGGGTAATGGAGAGGGTGCTCTACACTGTAACTAACCCGTGCTGTACCTGTCCAGGGAGAGCTCGATGCTGACACTGGGTATAAAGTGGGGGGGACACTGTCAGGGTAATGTAGAGGGAGCTCTACACTGTATGTAACCCTGGCTGTACCTGTCCTGGGAGAGCTCGAAGCTGACACTGGGTATAAAGTGGGGGGGGGGGGGGGCACTGTCAGGGTAATACAGAGGGAGCTCTACACTGTATCTAACCCGTGCTGTCCCTGTCCTGGGAGAGCTCGATGCTGACTCTGGGTATAAAGTGGGGGACACACTGTCAGGGTAATGTAGAGGGAGCTCTACACTGTATCTAACCCGTGCTGTACCTGTCCTGGGAGAGCTCGATGCTGACACTGGGTATAAAGTGGGGGACACACTGTCAGGGTAATGTAGAGGGAGCTCTACACTGTATCTAACCCGTGCTGTACCTGTCCTGGGAGAGCTCGATGCTGACACTGGGTATAAAGTGGGGGACACACTGTCAGGGTAATGTAGAGGGAGCTCTACACTGTATCTAACCCCTGCTGTACCTGTCCTGGGAGAGCGCGATGCTGACACTAGGTATAAAGTGGGGCGGACACTGTCAGGGTAATGTAGAGGGTGCTCTACTCTGTATCTAACCCGTGCTGTACCTGTCCTGGGAGAGCTCGATGCTGACACTGGGTATAAAGTGGGGGGGACACTGTCAGGGTAATGTAGAGCGAGCTCTACATTGTATCTAACCCATGCTGTACCTGTCCTGGGAGAGCTCGATGCTGACACTGGGTATAAAGTGGGGGACACACTGTCAGGGTAATGTAGAGCGAGCTCTACATTGTATCTAACCCATGCTGTACCTGTCCTGGGAGAGCTCGATGCTGACACTGGGTATAAAGTGGGGGACACACTGTCAGGGCAATGTAGAGGGAGCTCTACACTGTATCTAACCCGTGCTGTACCTGTCCTGGGAGAGCTCGATGCTGACACTGGGTATAAAGTGGGGGACACACTGTCAGGGTAATGTAGAGGGTGCGCTACACTGTATCTAACCCGTGCTGTGCCTGTCCTGGGAGAGCTCGATGCTGACACTGGGTATAAAGTGGGGGACACACTGTCAGGGTAATGTAGAGGGAGCTCTACACTGTATCTAACCCGTGCTGTACCTGTCCTGGGAGAGCTCGATACTGACACTGGGTATAAAGTGGGGACACACTGACAGGGTAATGGAGAGGGAGCACTACACTGTATCTAACCCGTGCTGTACCTGTCCTGGGAGAGCTCAATGCTGACACTGGGTCTCAAGTGGGGGACACACTGTCAGGGTAATGTAGAGGGAGCTCTACACTGTATTTAACCCGTACTGTACCTGTCCTGGGAGAGCTCGATGCTGACACTGGGTATAAAGCGGGGGACACAGTCAGGGTAATGTAGAGGGAGCTCTACACTGTATCTAACCCGTGCTGTACCTGTCCTGGGAGAGCTCGATGCTGACACTGGGTATAAAGTGGGGGGGACACTGTCAGGGTAATGTAGAGGGAGCTCTACACTGTATCTAACCCGTGCTGTACCTGTCCTGGGAGAGCTCGATGCTGACACTGGGTATAAAGTGGGGGGGACACATTGTCAGGGTAATTTAGAGGGAGCTCTACACTGTATCTAACCCGTGCTGTACCTGTCCTGGGAGAGCTCGATGCTGACACTGGGTATAAAGTGGGGGACACACTGTCAGTGTAATGTAGAGGGAGCTCTACACTGTATCTAACCCGTGCTGTACCTGTCTTGGGAGAGCTCGATGCTGACACTGGGTATAAAGTGGGGGACACACTGTCAGGGTAATGTAGAGGGAGCTCTACACTGTATCTAACCCGTGCTGTGCCTGTCCTGGGAGAGCTCGATGCTGACACTGGGTATAAAGTGGGGGACACACTGTCAGGGTAATGTAGAGGGAGCTCTAAACTGTATCTAACCCGTGCTGTACCTGTCCTGGGAGAGCTCGATACTGACACTGGGTATAAAGTGGGGACCCACTGACAGGGTAATGTAGAGGGAGCACTACACTGTATCTAACCCGTGCTGTACCTTTCCTGGGAGTGCTCGATGCTGACACTGGGTATAAAGTGGGGGACACACTGTCAGGGTAATGTAGAGGGAGCTCTACACTGTATCTAACCCGTGCTGTACCTGTCCTGGGAGAGCTCGATGCTGACACTGGGTATAAAGTGGGGGACACACTGTCAGGTTAATGTAGAGGGAGCTCTACACTTTATGTAACTCGTGCTGTACCTGTCCTGGGAGAGCTCGATGCTGACACTGGGTATCGAGAGGGGGACACACTGTCAGGGTAATGTAGAGGGAGATCTACACTGTATCTAACCCGTGCTGTACCTGTCCTGGGAGAGCTCGATGCTGACACTGGGTATAAAGTGGGGGGGACACTGTCAGGGTAATGTAGAGGGAGCTCTACACTGTATCTAACCCATGCTGTACCTGTCCTGGGAGAGCTCGATGCTGACACTGGGTATAAAGTGGGGGGGACACTGTCAGGGTAATGTAGAGGGAGCTCTACACTGTATCTAACCCATGCTGTACCTGTCCTGGGAGAGCTCGATGCTGACACTGGGTATAAAGTGGGGGGGACACTGTCAGGGTAATGTAGAGGGAGCTCTACACTGTATCTAACCCGTGCTGTACCTGTCCCGGGAGAGCTCGATGCTGACGCTGGGTATAAAGTGTGGGACACACAGGGTAATGTAGAGGGAGCTCTACACTGTATCTAACCCGTGCTGTACCTGTCCTGGGAGAGCGCGATGCTGACACTGGGTATAAAGTGGGGGACACACTGTCAGGGTAATGTAGATGGAGCTCTACACTGTATCTAACCCGTGCTGTACCTGTCCTGGGAGAGCTCGATGCTGACACTGGGTATAAAGTGGGGGACACACTGTCAGGGTAATGTAGAGGGAGCTCTACACTGTATCTAACTCGTGCTGTACCTGTCCTGGGAGAGCTCGATGCTGACACTGGGTATAAAGTGGGGGACACACTGTCAGGGTAATGTAGAGGGAGCTCTACACTGTATCTAACCCGTGCTGTACCTGTCCTTGGAGAGCTCGATGCTGACACTGGGTATAAAGTGGGGGGGGGACACTGTCAGGGTAATGTAGAGGGAGGTCTACACACTATCTAACCCGTGCTGTACCTGTCCTGGGAGAGCTCGATGCTGACACTGGGTATAAAGTGGGGGACACACTGTCAGGGTAATGTAGAGGGAGCTCTACACTGTATCTAACCCATGCTGTACCTGTCCTGGGAGAGCTCGATGCTGACACTGGGTATAAAGTGGGGGACACACTGTCAGGGTAATGTAGAGGGAGCTCTACACTGTATCTAACCCGTGCTGTACCTGTCCTTGGAGAGCTCGATGCTGACACTGGGTATAAAGTGGGGGACACACTGTCAGGGTAATGTAGAGGGAGCTCTACACTGTATCTAACCCGTGCTGTACCTGTCGTGGGAGAGCTCGATGCTGACACTGGGTATAAAGTGGGGGACACACTGTCAGGGTAATGTAGATGGAGCTCTACACTGTATCTAACCCGTGCTGTACCTGTCCTGGGAGAGCTCGATGCTGACACTGGGTATAAAGTGGGGGACACACTGTCAGGGTAATGTAGAGGGAGCTCTACACTGTATCTAACTCGTGCTGTACCTGTCCTGGGAGAGCTCGATGCTGACACTGGGGATAAAGTGGGGGACACACTGTCAGGGTAATGTAGAGGGAGCTCTACACTGTATCTCACCCGTGCTGTACCTGTCCTTGGAGAGCTCGATGCTGACACTGGGTATAAAGTGGGGGGGGACACTGTCAGGGTAATGTAGAGGGAGCTCTACACTGTATCTAACCCGTGCTGTACCTGTCCTGGGAGAGCTCGATGCTGACACTGGGTATAAAGTGGGGGACACACTGTCAGGGTAATGTAGAGGGAGCTCTACACTGTATCTATCACATGCTGTACCTGTCCTGGGAGAGCTCGATGCTGACACTGGGTATAAAGTGGGGCGGACACTGTCAGGGTAATGGAGAGGGTGCTCTACACTGTAACTAACCCGTGCTGTACCTGTCCAGGGAGAGCTCGATGCTGACACTGTGTATAAAGTGGGGGGGACACTGTCAGGGTAATGTAGAGGGAGCTCTACACTGTATGTAACCCTGGCTGTACCTGTCCTGGGAGAGCTCGATGCTGACACTGGGTATAAAGTGGGGGGGGGGGGGGCACTGTCAGGGTAATATAGAGGGAGCTCTACACTGTATCTAACCTGTGCTGTCCCTGTCCTGGGAGAGCTCGATGCTGACTCTGGGTATAAAGTGGGGGACACACTGTCAGGGTAATGTAGAGGGAGCTCTACACTGTATCTAACCCGTGCTGTACCTGTCCTGGGAGAGCTCGATGCTGACACTGGGTATAAAGTGGGGGACACACTGTCAGGGTAATGTAGAGGGAGCTCTACACTGTATCTAACCCGTGCTGTACCTGTCCTGGGAGAGCTCGATGCTGACACTGGGTATAAAGTGGGGGACACACTGTCAGGGTAATGTAGAGGGAGCTCTACACTGTATCTAACCCGTGCTGTACCTGTCCTGGGAGAGCGCGATGCTGACACTGGGTATAAAGTGGGGCGGACACTGTCAGGGTAATGTAGAGGGAGCTCTACACTGTATCTAACCCATGCTGTACCTGTCCTGGGAGAGCTCGATGCTGACATTAGGTATAAAGTGGGGGACACACTGTCAGGGTAATGTAGAGCGAGCTCTACATTGTATCTAACCCATGCTGTACCTGTCCTGGGAGAGCTCGATGCTGACACTGGGTATAAAGTGGGGGGGACACTGTCAGGGTAATGTAGAGGGTGCGCTACACTGTATCTAACCCGTGCTGTGCCTGTCCTGGGAGAGCTCGATGCTGACACTGGGTATAAAGTGGGGGACACACTGTCAGGGTAATGTAGAGGGAGCTCTACACTGTATTTAACCCGTACTGTACCTGTTCTGGGAGAGCTCGATGCTGACACTGGGTATAAAGTGGGGGGGACACTGTCAGGGTAATGTAGAGGGAGCTCTACACTGTTTCTAACCCGTGCTGTACCTGTCCTGGCAGAGCTCGATGCTGACACTGGGTATAAAGTGGGGGACACACTGTCAGGGTAATGTAGAGGGAGCTCTAAACTGGTTCTAACCCGTGCTGTACCTGTCCTGGGAGAGCTCGATGCTGACACTGGGTATAAACTGGGGGGGACACTGTCAGGGTAATGTAGAGGGAGCTCTACACTGTATCTAACCCGTGCTGTACCTGTCGTGGGAGAGCTCGATGCTGACACTGGGTATAAAGTGGGGGACACACTGTCAGGGTAATGTAGATGGAGCTCTACACTGTATCTAACCCGTGCTGTACCTGTCCTGGGAGAGCTCGATGCTGACACTGGGTATAAAGTGGGGGACACACTGTCAGGGTAATGTAGAGGGAGCTCTACACTGTATCTAACTCGTGCTGTACCTGTCCTGGGAGAGCTCGATGCTGACACTGGGTATAAAGTGGGGGACACACTGTCAGGGTAATGTAGAGGGAGCTCTACACTGTATCTAACCCGTGCTGTACCTGTCCTTGGAGATCTCGATGCTGACACTGGGTATAAAGTGGGGGGGGGACACTGTCAGGGTAATGTAGAGGGAGCTCTACACACTATCTAACCCGTGCTGTACCTGTCCTGGGAGAGCTCGATGCTGACACTGGGTATAAAGTGGGGGACACACTGTCAGGGTAATGTAGAGGGAGCTCTACACTGTATCTAACCCATGCTGTACCTGTCCTGGGAGAGCTCGATGCTGACACTGGGTATAAAGTGGGGGACACACTGTCAGGGTAATGTAGAGGGAGCTCTACACTGTATCTAACCCGTGCTGTACCTGTCCTTGGAGAGCTCGATGCTGACACTGGTTATAAAGTGGGGGGGGGACACTGTCAGGGTAATGTAGAGGGAGCTCTACACTGTATCTAACCCGTGCTGTACCTGTCCTTGGAGAGCTCGATGCTGACACTGAGTATAAAGTGGGGGGGGACACTGTCAGGGTAATGTAGAGGGAGCTCTACACTGTATCTAACCCGTGCTGTACCTGTCCAGGGAGCGCTCGATGCTGACACTGGGTATAAAGTGGGGGGGACACTGTCAGGGTAATGTAGAGGGAGCTCTACACTGTATGTAACCCTGGCTGTACCTGTCCTGGGAGAGCTCGATGCGCACACTGGGTATAAAGTGGGGGGGGGGGGGGGGGGCTCTGTCAGGGTAATGTAGAGGGAGCTCTACACTGTATCTAACCCGTGCTGTCCCTGTCCTGGGAGAGCTCGATGCTGACTCTGGGTATAAAGTGGGGGACACACTGTCAGGGTAATGTAAAGGGAGCTCTACACTGTATCTAACCCGTGCTGTACCTGTCCTGGGAGAGCTCGATGCTGACACTGGGTATAAAGTGGGGGACACACTGTCAGGGTAATGTAGAGGGAGCTCTACACTGTATCTAACCCATGCTGTACCTGTCCTGGGAGAGCTCGATGCTGACACTGGGTATAAAATGGGGGACACACTGTCAGGGTAATGTAGAGGCTCTACACTGTATCTAACCCGTGCTGTACCTGTCCTGGGAGAGCGCGATGCTGACACTGGGTATAAAGTGGGGTGGACACTGTCAGGGTAATGTAGAGGGTGCTCTACACTGTAACTAACCCGCGCTGTACCTGTCCAGGGAGCGCTAGATGCTGACACTGCGTATAAAGTGGGGGGGACACTGTCAGGGTAATGTAGAGGGAGCTCTACACTGTATGTTACCCTGGCTGTCCCTGTCCTGGGAGAGCTCGATGCTGACACTGGGTATAAAGTGGGGGACACACTGTCAGGGTAATGTAGAGGGAGCTCTACACTGTATCTAACTCGTGCTGTACCTGTCCTGGGAGAGCTCGATGCTGACACTGGGTATAAAGTGGGGGACACACTGTCAGGGTAATGTAGAGGGAGCTCTACACTGTATCTAACCCGTGCTGTACCTGTCCTTGGAGAGCTCGATGCTGACACTGGGTATAAAGTGGGGGGGGACACTGTCAGGGTCATGTAGAGGGAGCTCTACACTGTATCTAACCCGTGCTGTACCTGTCCTTGGAGAGCTCGATGCTGACACTGGGTATAAAGTGGGGGGGGACACTGTCAGGGTAATGTAGAGGGAGCTCTACACTGTATCTAACCCGTGCTGTACCTGTCCTTGGAGAGCTCGATGCTGACACTGGGTATAAAGTGGGGGGGGACACTGTCAGGGTAATGTAGAGGGAGCTCTACACTGTATCTAACCCGTGCTGTACCTGTCCAGGGAGCGCTCGATGCTGACACTGGGTATAAAGTGGGGGACACACTGTCAGGGTAATGTAGAGGGAGCTCTACACTGTATGTAACCCTGGCTGTACCTGTCCTGGGAGAGCTCGATGCGCACACTGGGTATAAAGTGGGGGGGGGGGCACTGTCAGGGTAATGTAGAGGGAGCTCTACACTGTATCTAACCCGTGCTGTCCCTGTCCTGGGAGAGCTCGATGCTGACTCTGGGTATAAAGTGGGGGACACACTGTCAGGGTAATGTAAAGGGAGCTCTACACTGTATCTAACCCGTGCTGTACCTGTCCTGGGAGAGCTCGATGCTGACACTGGGTATAAAGTGGGGGACACACTGTCAGGGTAATGTAGAGGGAGCTCTACACTGTATCTAACCCATGCTGTACCTGTCCTGGGAGAGCTCGATGCTGACACTGGGTATAAAATGGGGGACACACTGTCAGGGTAATGTAGAGGCTCTACACTGTATCTAACCCGTGCTGTACCTGTCCTGGGAGAGCGCGATGCTGACACTGGGTATAAAGTGGGGCGGACACTGTCAGGGTAATGTAGAGGGTGCTCTACACTGTAACTAACCCGCGCTGTACCTGTCCAGGGAGCGCTAGATGCTGACACTGCGTATAAAGTGGGGGGGACACTGTCAGGGTAATGTAGAGGGAGCTCTACACTGTATGTTACCCTGGCTGTCCCTGTCCTGGGAGAGCTCGATGCTGACACTGGGTATAAAGTGGGGGGCACACTGTCAGGGTAATGTAGAGGGAGCTCTACACTGTATCTAACCCGTGCTGTACCTGTCCTGGGAGAGCTCGATGCTGACACTGGGTATAAAGCGGGGGGGACACTGTCAGGGTAATGTAGAGGGAGCTCTACACTGTATCTAACCCGTGCTGTACCTGTCCTGGGAGAGCTCGATGCTGACACTGGGTATAAAGTGGGGGACACACTGTCAGGGTAATGTAGAGGGAGCTCTACACTGTATCTAACCCGTGCTGTACCTGTCCTGGGAGAGCTCGATGCTGACACTGGGTATAAAGTGGGGGGCACACTGTCAGGGTAATGTAGAGGGAGCTCTACACTGTATCTAACCCGTACTGGACCTGTCCTGGGAGAGCTCGATGCTGACACTGGGTATAAAGTGGGGGACACACTGTCAGGGTAATGTAGAGGGAGCTCTACACTGTATCTAACCCGTGCTGTACCTGTCCTGGGAGAGCTCGATGCTGACACTGGGTATAAAGTGGGGGACACACTGTCAGGGTAATGTAGAGGGTGCGCTACACTGTATCTAACCCGTGCTGTGCCTGTCCTGGGAGAGCTCGATACTGACACTGGGTATAAAGTGGGGACACACTGACAGGGTAATGGAGAGGGAGCACTACACTGTATCTAACCCGTGCTGTACCTGTCCTGGGTGAGCTCGATGCTGACACTGGGTATAAAGTGGGGGACACACTGTCAGGGTAATGTAGAGGGAGCTCTACACTTTATGTAACTCGTGCTGTACCTGTCCTGGGAGAGCTCGATGCTGACACTGGGTATCGAGAGGGGGACACACTGTCAGGGTAATGTAGAGGGAGATCTACACTGTATCTAACCCGTGCTGTACCTGTCCTGGGAGAGCTCGATGCTGACACTGGGTATAAAGTGGGGGGGACACTGTCAGGGTAATGTAGAGGGAGCTCTACACTGTATCTAACCCATGCTGTACCTGTCCTGGGAGAGCTCGATGCTGACACTGGGTATAAAGTGGGGGGGACACTGTCAGGGTAATGTAGAGGGAGCTCTACACTGTATCTAACCCATGCTGTACCTGTCCTGGGAGAGCTCGATGCTGACACTGGGTATAAAGTGGGGGGGACACTGTCAGGGTAATGTAGAGGGAGCTCTACACTGTATCTAACCCGTGCTGTACCTGTCCCGGGAGAGCTCGATGCTGACGCTGGGTATAAAGTGTGGGACACACAGGGTAATGTAGAGGGAGCTCTACACTGTATCTAACCCGTGCTGTACCTGTCCTGGGAGAGCGCGATGCTGACACTGGGTATAAAGTGGGGGACACACTGTCAGGGTAATGTAGATGGAGCTCTACACTGTATCTAACCCGTGCTGTACCTGTCCTGGGAGAGCTCGATGCTGACACTGGGTATAAAGTGGGGGACACACTGTCAGGGTAATGTAGAGGGAGCTCTACACTGTATCTAACTCGTGCTGTACCTGTCCTGGGAGAGCTCGATGCTGACACTGGGTATAAAGTGGGGGACACACTGTCAGGGTAATGTAGAGGGAGCTCTACACTGTATCTAACCCGTGCTGTACCTGTCCTTGGAGAGCTCGATGCTGACACTGGGTATAAAGTGGGGGGGGGACACTGTCAGGGTAATGTAGAGGGAGGTCTACACACTATCTAACCCGTGCTGTACCTGTCCTGGGAGAGCTCGATGCTGACACTGGGTATAAAGTGGGGGACACACTGTCAGGGTAATGTAGAGGGAGCTCTACACTGTATCTAACCCATGCTGTACCTGTCCTGGGAGAGCTCGATGCTGACACTGGGTATAAAGTGGGGGACACACTGTCAGGGTAATGTAGAGGGAGCTCTACACTGTATCTAACCCGTGCTGTACCTGTCCTTGGAGAGCTCGATGCTGACACTGGGTATAAAGTGGGGGACACACTGTCAGGGTAATGTAGAGGGAGCTCTACACTGTATCTAACCCGTGCTGTACCTGTCGTGGGAGAGCTCGATGCTGACACTGGGTATAAAGTGGGGGACACACTGTCAGGGTAATGTAGATGGAGCTCTACACTGTATCTAACCCGTGCTGTACCTGTCCTGGGAGAGCTCGATGCTGACACTGGGTATAAAGTGGGGGACACACTGTCAGGGTAATGTAGAGGGAGCTCTACACTGTATCTAACTCGTGCTGTACCTGTCCTGGGAGAGCTCGATGCTGACACTGGGGATAAAGTGGGGGACACACTGTCAGGGTAATGTAGAGGGAGCTCTACACTGTATCTCACCCGTGCTGTACCTGTCCTTGGAGAGCTCGATGCTGACACTGGGTATAAAGTGGGGGGGGACACTGTCAGGGTAATGTAGAGGGAGCTCTACACTGTATCTAACCCGTGCTGTACCTGTCCTGGGAGAGCTCGATGCTGACACTGGGTATAAAGTGGGGGACACACTGTCAGGGTAATGTAGAGGGAGCTCTACACTGTATCTATCACATGCTGTACCTGTCCTGGGAGAGCTCGATGCTGACACTGGGTATAAAGTGGGGCGGACACTGTCAGGGTAATGGAGAGGGTGCTCTACACTGTAACTAACCCGTGCTGTACCTGTCCAGGGAGAGCTCGATGCTGACACTGTGTATAAAGTGGGGGGGACACTGTCAGGGTAATGTAGAGGGAGCTCTACACTGTATGTAACCCTGGCTGTACCTGTCCTGGGAGAGCTCGATGCTGACACTGGGTATAAAGTGGGGGGGGGGGGGGGGCACTGTCAGGGTAATATAGAGGGAGCTCTACACTGTATCTAATCCGTGCTGTCCCTGTCCTGGGAGAGCTCGATGCTGACTCTGGGTATAAAGTGGGGGACACACTGTCAGGGTAATGTAGAGGGAGCTCTACACTGTATCTAACCCGTGCTGTACCTGTCCTGGGAGAGCTCGATGCTGACACTGGGTATAAAGTGGGGGACACACTGTCAGGGTAATGTAGAGGGAGCTCTACACTGTATCTAACCCGTGCTGTACCTGTCCTGGGAGAGCTCGATGCTGACACTGGGTATAAAGTGGGGGACACACTGTCAGGGTAATGTAGAGGGAGCTCTACACTGTATCTAACCCGTGCTGTACCTGTCCTGGGAGAGCGCGATGCTGACACTGGGTATAAAGTGGGGCGGACACTGTCAGGGTAATGTAGAGGGAGCTCTACACTGTATCTAACCCATGCTGTACCTGTCCTGGGAGAGCTCGATGCTGACATTGGGTATAAAGTGGGGGACACACTGTCAGGGTAATGTAGAGCGAGCTCTACATTGTATCTAACCCATGCTGTACCTGTCCTGGGAGAGCTCGATGCTGACACTGGGTATAAAGTGGGGGGGACACTGTCAGGGTAATGTAGAGGGTGCGCTACACTGTATCTAACCCGTGCTGTGCCTGTCCTGGGAGAGCTCGATGCTGACACTGGGTATAAAGTGGGGGACACACTGTCAGGGTAATGTAGAGGGAGCTCTACACTGTATTTAACCCGTACTGTACCTGTTCTGGGAGAGCTCGATGCTGACACTGGGTATAAAGTGGGGGGGACACTGTCAGGGTAATGTAGAGGGAGCTCTACACTGTTTCTAACCCGTGCTGTACCTGTCCTGGCAGAGCTCGATGCTGACACTGGGTATAAAGTGGGGGACACACTGTCAGGGTAATGTAGAGGGAGCTCTAAACTGGTTCTAACCCGTGCTGTACCTGTCCTGGGAGAGCTCGATGCTGACACTGGGTATAAACTGGGGGGGACACTGTCAGGGTAATGTAGAGGGAGCTCTACACTGTATCTAACCCGTGCTGTACCTGTCGTGGGAGAGCTCGATGCTGACACTGGGTATAAAGTGGGGGACACACTGTCAGGGTAATGTAGATGGAGCTCTACACTGTATCTAACCCGTGCTGTACCTGTCCTGGGAGAGCTCGATGCTGACACTGGGTATAAAGTGGGGGACTCACTGTCAGGGTAATGTAGAGGGAGCTCTACACTGTATCTAACTCGTGCTGTACCTGTCCTGGGAGAGCTCGATGCTGACACTGGGTATAAAGTGGGGGACACACTGTCAGGGTAATGTAGAGGGAGCTCTACACTGTATCTAACCCGTGCTGTACCTGTCCTTGGAGAGCTCGATGCTGACACTGGGTATAAAGTGGGGGGGGGACACTGTCAGGGTAATGTAGAGGGAGCTCTACACACTATCTAACCCGTGCTGTACCTGTCCTGGGAGAGCTCGATGCTGACACTGGGTATAAAGTGGGGGACACACTGTCAGGGTAATGTAGAGGGAGCTCTACACTGTATCTAACCCATGCTGTACCTGTCCTGGGAGAGCTCGATGCTGACACTGGGTATAAAGTGGGGGACACACTGTCAGGGTAATGTAGAGGGAGCTCTACACTGTATCTAACCCGTGCTGTACCTGTCCTTGGAGAGCTCGATGCTGACACTGGTTATAAAGTGGGGGGGGGACACTGTCAGGGTAATGTAGAGGGAGCTCTACACTGTATCTAACCCGTGCTGTACCTGTCCTTGGAGAGCTCGATGCTGACACTGAGTATAAAGTGGGGGGGGACACTGTCAGGGTAATGTAGAGGGAGCTCTACACTGTATCTAACCCGTGCTGTACCTGTCCAGGGAGCGCTCGATGCTGACACTGGGTATAAAGTGGGGGGGACACTGTCAGGGTAATGTAGAGGGAGCTCTACACTGTATGTAACCCTGGCTGTACCTGTCCTGGGAGAGCTCGATGCGCACACTGGGTATAAAGTGGGGGGGGGGGGGGGGGGGCACTGTCAGGGTAATGTAGAGGGAGCTCTACACTGTATCTAACCCGTGCTGTCCCTGTCCTGGGAGAGCTCGATGCTGACTCTGGGTATAAAGTGGGGGACACACTGTCAGGGTAATGTAAAGGGAGCTCTACACTGTATCTAACCCGTGCTGTACCTGTCCTGGGAGAGCTCGATGCTGACACTGGGTATAAAGTGGGGGACACACTGTCAGGGTAATGTAGAGGGAGCTCTACACTGTATCTAACCCATGCTGTACCTGTCCTGGGAGAGCTCGATGCTGACACTGGGTATAAAATGGGGGACACACTGTCAGGGTAATGTAGAGGCTCTACACTGTATCTAACCCGTGCTGTACCTGTCCTGGGAGAGCGCGATGCTGACACTGGGTATAAAGTGGGGTGGACACTGTCAGGGTAATGTAGAGGGTGCTCTACACTGTAACTAACCCGCGCTGTACCTGTCCAGGGAGCGCTAGATGCTGACACTGCGTATAAAGTGGGGGGGACACTGTCAGGGTAATGTAGAGGGAGCTCTACACTGTATGTTACCCTGGCTGTCCCTGTCCTGGGAGAGCTCGATGCTGACACTGGGTATAAAGTGGGGGACACACTGTCAGGGTAATGTAGAGGGAGCTCTACACTGTATCTAACTCGTGCTGTACCTGTCCTGGGAGAGCTCGATGCTGACACTGGGTATAAAGTGGGGGACACACTGTCAGGGTAATGTAGAGGGAGCTCTACACTGTATCTAACCCGTGCTGTACCTGTCCTTGGAGAGCTCGATGCTGACACTGGGTATAAAGTGGGGGGGGACACTGTCAGGGTCATGTAGAGGGAGCTCTACACTGTATCTAACCCGTGCTGTACCTGTCCTTGGAGAGCTCGATGCTGACACTGGGTATAAAGTGGGGGGGGACACTGTCAGGGTAATGTAGAGGGAGCTCTACACTGTATCTAACCCGTGCTGTACCTGTCCAGGGAGCGCTCGATGCTGACACTGGGTATAAAGTGGGGGGGACATTGTCAGGGTAATGTAGAGGGAGCTCTACACTGTATCTAACCCGTGCTGTACCTGTCCTTGGAGAGCTCGATGCTGACACTGGGTATAAAGTGGGGGGGGACACTGTCAGGGTAATGTAGAGGGAGCTCTACACTGTATCTAACCCGTGCTGTACCTGTCCTTGGAGAGCTCGATGCTGACACTGGGTATAAAGTGGGGGGGGACACTGTCAGGGTAATGTAGAGGGAGCTCTACACTGTATCTAACCCGTGCTGTACCTGTCCAGGGAGCGCTCGATGCTGACACTGGGTATAAAGTGGGGGACACACTGTCAGGGTAATGTAGAGGGAGCTCTACACTGTATGTAACCCTGGCTGTACCTGTCCTGGGAGAGCTCGATGCGCACACTGGGTATAAAGTGGGGGGGGGGGGGGGGGGGGGGGGGGGGGCACTGTCAGGGTAATGTAGAGGGAGCTCTACACTGTATCTAACCCGTGCTGTCCCTGTCCTGGGAGAGCTCGATGCTGACTCTGGGTATAAAGTGGGGGACACACTGTCAGGGTAATGTAAAGGGAGCTCTACACTGTATCTAACCCGTGCTGTACCTGTCCTGGGAGAGCTCGATGCTGACACTGGGTATAAAGTGGGGGACACACTGTCAGGGTAATGTAGAGGGAGCTCTACACTGTATCTAACCCATGCTGTACCTGTCCTGGGAGAGCTCGATGCTGACACTGGGTATAAAATGGGGGACACACTGTCAGGGTAATGTAGAGGCTCTACACTGTATCTAACCCGTGCTGTACCTGTCCTGGGAGAGCGCGATGCTGACACTGGGTATAAAGTGGGGCGGACACTGTCAGGGTAATGTAGAGGGTGCTCTACACTGTAACTAACCCGCGCTGTACCTGTCCAGGGAGCGCTAGATGCTGACACTGCGTATAAAGTGGGGGGGACACTGTCAGGGTAATGTAGAGGGAGCTCTACACTGTATGTTACCCTGGCTGTCCCTGTCCTGGGAGAGCTCGATGCTGACACTGGGTATAAAGTGGGGGGCACACTGTCAGGGTAATGTAGAGGGAGCTCTACACTGTATCTAACCCGTGCTGTACCTGTCCTGGGAGAGCTCGATGCTGACACTGGGTATAAAGCGGGGGGGACACTGTCAGGGTAATGTAGAGGGAGCTCTACACTGTATCTAACCCGTGCTGTACCTGTCCTGGGAGAGCTCGATGCTGACACTGGGTATAAAGTGGGGGACACACTGTCAGGGTAATGTAGAGGGTGCGCTACACTGTATCTAACCCGTGCTGTGCCTGTCCTGGGAGAGCTCGATGCTGACACTGGGTATAAAGTGGGGGACACACTGTCAGGGTAATGTAGAGGGAGCTCTACACTGTATCTAACCCGTGCTGTACCTGTCCTGGGAGAGCTCGATGCTGACACTGGGTATAAAGTGGGGGGCACACTGTCAGGGTAATGTAGAGGGAGCTCTACACTGTATCTAACCCGTACTGGACCTGTCCTGGGAGAGCTCGATGCTGACACTGGGTATAAAGTGGGGGACACACTGTCAGGGTAATGTAGAGGGAGCTCTACACTGTATCTAACCCGTGCTGTACCTGTCCTGGGAGAGCTCGATGCTGACACTGGGTATAAAGTGGGGGACACACTGTCAGGGTAATGTAGAGGGTGCGCTACACTGTATCTAACCCGTGCTGTGCCTGTCCTGGGAGAGCTCGATACTGACACTGGGTATAAAGTGGGGACACACTGACAGGGTAATGGAGAGGGAGCACTACACTGTATCTAACCCGTGCTGTACCTGTCCTGGGTGAGCTCGATGCTGACACTGGGTATAAAGTGGGGGACACACTGTCAGGGTAATGTAGAGGGAGCTCTACACTGTATTTAACCCGTACTGTACCTGTCCTGGGAGAGCTCGATGCTGACACTGGGTATAAAGTGGGGGACACACTGTCAGGGTAATGTAGAGGGAGATCTACACTGTATCTAACCCATGCTGTACCTGTCCTGGGAGAGCTCGATGCTGACACTGGGTATAAAGTGGGGGGGGACACTGTCAGGGTAATGTAGAGGGAGCTCTACACTGTATCTAACCCGTGCTGTACCTGTCCTGGGAGAGCTCGATGCTGACACTGGGTATAAAGTGGGGCGGACACTGTCAGGGTAATGTAGAGGGTGCTCTACACTGTATCTAACCCGTGCTGTACCTGTCCTGGGAGCGCGCGATGCTGACAGTGGGTATAAAGTGGGGGGGGACACACTGTCAGGGTAATGTAGATGGAGCTCTACACTGAATCTAACCGGTGCTGTACCTGTCCTGGGAGAGCTCGATGCTGACACTGGGTATTAAGTGGGGGGGACACTGTCAGGGTAATGTAGAGGGAGCTCTACACTGTATCTAACCCATGCTGTACCTGTCCTGGGAGAGCTCGATGCTGACACTGGGTATAAAGTGGGGGGGGACACTGTCAGGGTAATGTAGAGGGAGCTCTACACTGTATCTAACCTGTGCTGTACATTCCTGGGAGAGCTCGATGCTGACACTGGGTATAAAGTGGGGGACACACTATCAGGGTAATGTAGAGGGAGCTCTACACTGTATTTAACCCGTGCTGTACCTGTCCTGGGAGCGCTCGATGCTGACACTGGGTATAAAGTGGGGGACACACTGTCAGGGTAATGTAGAGGGAGCTCTACACTGTATTTAACCCGTGCTGTACCTGTCCCGGGAGAGCTCGATGCTGACACTGGGTGTAAAGTGGGGGACACACTGTCAGGGTAATGTAGAGGGAACTCTACACTGTATCTAACCCGTGCTGTACCTGTCCTTTGAGAGCTCGATGCTGACACAGGTATAAAGCGGGGGGGACACTGTCAGGGTAATGTAGAGGGAGCTCTACACTGTATCTAACCCATGCTGTACCTGTCCTGGGAGAGCTCGATGCTGACACTGGGTATAAAGTGGGGGACACACTGTCAGGGTAATGTAGAGGGAGCTCTACACTGTATCTAACCCGTGCTGTGCCAGTCCTGGGAGAGCTCGATGCTGACACTGGGTATAAAGTGGGGGACACACTGTCAGGGTAATGTAGAGGGAGCTCTAAACTGTATCTAACCCGTGCTGTACCTGTCCTGGGAGAGCTCGATACTGACACTGGGTATAAAGTGGGGACACACTGACAGGGTAATGTAGAGGGAGCACTACACTGTATCTAACCCGTGCTGTACCTGTCCTGGGAGAGCTCGATGCTGACACTGCGTATAAAGTGGGGGACACACTGTCAGGGTAATGTAGAGGGAGCTCTACACTGTATTTAACCCGTACTGTACCTGTCCTGGGAGAGCTCGATGCTGACACTGGGTATAAAGTGGGGGACACACTGTCAGGGTAATGTAGAGGGAGCTCTACACTGTATCTAACCCGTGCTGTACCTGTCCTGGGAGAGCTCGATGCTGACACTGTGTATAAAGTCGGGGGGACACACTGTCAGGGTAATGTAGAGGGAGCTCTACACTGTATCTAACCCGTGCTGTACCTGTCCTGGGAGAGCTCGATGCTGACACTGGGTATAAAGTGAGGGACACACTGTCAGGGTAATGTAGAGGGAGCTCTACACTTTATGTAACCCGTGCTGTACCTGTCTTGGGAGAGCTCGATGCTGACACTGGGTATAAAGTGGGGGGGACACATTGTCAGGGTAATGTAGAGGGAGCTCTACACTTTATGTAACCCGTGCTGTACCTGTCCTGGGAGAGCTCGATGCTGACACTGGGTATAAAGTGGGGGGGACACATTGTCAGGGTAATGTAGAGGGAGCTCTACACTTTATGTAACCCGTGCTGTACCTGTCCTGGGAGAGCTCATTGCTGACACTGGGTATAAAGTGGGGGACACACTGTCAGGGTAATGTAGAGGGAGCTCTACACTGTATCTAACCCGTGCTGTACCTGTCCTGGGAGAGCTCGATGCTGACACTGGGTATAAAGTGGGGGACCCTGTCAGAGTAATGTAGATGGAGCTCTACACTGTATCTAACCCGTGCTGTACCTGTCCTGGGAGAGCTCGATGCTGACACTGGGTATAAAGTGGGGGACACACTGTCAGGGTAATGTAGATGGAGCTCTAGACTGTATCTAACCCGTGCTGTACCTGTCCTGGGAGAGCGCGATGCTGACACTGCGTAAAAAGTGGGGGATACACTGTCAGGGTAATGTAGAGGGAGCTCTACACTGTATCTAACCCGTGCTGTACCTGTCGTAGTAGAGCTCGATGCTGACACTGGGTATAAAGTGTGGGACACACTGTCAGGGTAATGTAGATGGAGCTCTACACTGTATCTAACCCGTGCTGTACCTGTCCTGGCAGCGCTCGATGCTGACACTGGGTATAAAGTGGGGGACACACTGTCAGGGTAATGTAGAGGGAGCTCTACACTGTATCTAACCCGTGCTGTACCTGTCCTGGGAGAGCTCGATGCTGACACTGGGTATAAAGTGGGGGACACACTGTCAGGGTCATGTAGAGGGAGCTCTACAATGTAACTAACCCGTGCTGTACCTGTCCTGGGAGAGCTTGATGCTGACACTGGGTATAAAGTGGGGGACACACTGTCAGGGTCATGTAGAGGGAGCTCTACACTGTATCTAACCCGTGCTGTACCTGTCCTGGGAGAGCTCGATGCTGACACTGGGTATAAAGTGGGGGACACACTGTCAGGGTCATGTAGAGGGAGCTCTACACTGTAACTAACCCGTGCTGCACCAGTCCTGGGAGAGCTTGATGCTGACACTGGGTATTAAGTGGGGGACACACTGTCAGGGTCATGTAGAGGGAGCTCTACAATGTAACTAACCCGTGCTGTACCTGTCCTGGGAGAGCTTGATGCTGACACTGGGTATAAAGTGGGGGACACACTGTCAGGGTAATGTAGAGGGAGCTCTACACTGTATCTAACCCGTGCTGTACCTGTCCTGGGGAGCTCGATGCTGACACTGGGTATAAAGTGGGGGGGACGCTGTCAGGGTAATGTAGAGGGAGCTCTACACTGTATCTAACCCGTGCTGTGCCTGTCCTGGGAGAGCTCGATGCTGACACTGGGTATAAAGTGGGGGACACACTGTCAGGGTAATGTAGAGGGAGCTCTACACTGTATCTATCCCGTGCTGTACCTGTCCTGGGAGAGCTCGATGCTGACACTGGGTATAAAGTGGGGGACACACTGTCAGGGTAATGTAGAGGGAGCTCTACACTGTATCTAACCTGTGCTGTACCTGTCCTGGGAGAGCTCGATGCTGACACTGGGTATAAAGTGGGGGACACACTGTCAGGGTAATGTTGAGGGAGCTCTACACTGTATCTAACCCGAGCTGTACCTGTCCTGGGAGAGCTCGATGCTGACACTGGGTATAAAGTGGGGGGGGCACTCAGGGTAATGTAGAGGGAGCTCTACACTGTATCAAACCCGTGCTGTACCTGTCCTGGGAGAGCTCGATGCTGACACTGTGTATAAAGTCGGGGGGACACACTGTCAGGGTAATGTAGAGGGAGCTCTACACTGTATCTAACCCGTGCTGTACCTGTCCTGGGAGAGCTCGATGCTGACACTGGGTATAAAGTGAGGGACACACTGTCAGGGTAATGTAGAGGCAGCTCTACACTTTATGTAACCCGT
>NW_027308937.1:0-61000 GCF_047496885.1 Scyliorhinus torazame
GACTCGCGGATGCTCCACAGTGTCTCCAGCCGCCGCTCTACCTCTGAAAGTCGAGCTTCCAGGAGCTGCAATTGGGGACACTTCCTGCACACAGGCTGACCCTGGGGACTGGAACTGTCCCCAGCCTGCCATATGGAGCAAGAGGAGCAGACCACGATTTGATCTCTTCTAGCGGCGCCTTCTCCTCCAAAATAGCCCCGTAAACCGCGATATTACCCCGTTCTCCAGTCCCCCTGTCGTCAGCACCTCCTCCAGTAATGTGGAAGCCGGCTCTACTGGGAAGCTCTGTATCTCCTTTCTGGCAAAGTCTCGAACCTGCATGTATCTAAATATTTCCCCCTGCTCCAGCCCATACTTCACTGCCAGCTCCTTCAATCCCGCAAAACGACCCCCAAGAAACAAATCTTTTAGTGTCCTCAAAGAATTTACAGTGCAGAAGGAGGCCATTTGGCCCATCGAGTCTGCACCGGCTCTTGGAAAGTGCACCCTACCCAAGCCCACACCTCCACCTTATCCCCATTACCCAGTAACCCCACTCAACACGAAGGGCAATTTTGGACACTAAAGACAATTTATCATGGCCAATCCACCTAACCCGCACATCTTTGGACTGTGGGAGGAAACCAGAGCACCCGGAGGAAACCCACGCACACATGGGGAGAACGTGCAGACTCCGCACAGACAGTGACCCAAGCCGGGAATCGAACCTGGAGAGAGTTTGGCTGATGATGGATAAATGAGACTTTGGCTCAAGATGGATTGGAACTTTATGGGAAAACGAAATGTCAGATGAAGCTTTGTGTGAAGAAATGTCAAGACAGGCTTTTGGTAGCAAGCTGTAATCACTTGTTTTTGTACCAGACAGATTGCAGTAACGGCCTTGGGAATGGTTGCGCTAGCCTTAAAGATAATTATAATTGAGGGGGCTGAATTATAATTGAGCTGAAAGCACAGATAGAAATGCGAGGGGGCTGCCCTCAGCAATGAACCAAAAATATATAAGAACTGCTGTTAGATGTATTGACTTTTGCTTACTGTTGTAACTCTCAGAGATACAGCGGTCTTAGCACCGGCCGAGAAATAAACATATGTTAAAGTAACGAGGTGTTCGACTGATCATTTCATCCGGACTGGCAGCAAAGAATCCTCACTGGGACCCTGGAGCTGTGCAGCAATTGTGCTAACCACAATGCTACCGTGCTGCCCATGCTAATACCTTTCTCCTCCCATCTCCAAAAATTTCCATCCCACTTCCCTGGCTCAAATCTATGGTTCCCCTAAATCGTCATTTCCCTTGACCCTGCTCTCAACCCGAAGTGCTGTCGAAAATGCCTCCAAATTCTCAACTAAGCTATTACTACCGGACTCTCCGAGTATCTCCCCGGGGCCGTCGGGAGCGGCACTGTCACTAGCGCCTTCAATCCCGACCCCCTACCCAAACTCTCCTCCATTCTGACCCATTGGAAGTCAACCCCTCTGACCCAGTTGCGTACCTTCTCCACATTCGCCGCCCAGTAATAAAACATCAGGTTCGGAAGACCCAAATCCCCTGCCTGCCTTTCTCTCTGTAGTAGCACCTTTTTAATTCTGACCACCTTCCCGCCCCATATGAACGAGGTAATCATCCCTTCAATCTCTCTAGAAAATGCCTTTGGCAGGAAAATCGGCAGGCATTGAAAAATAAACAGGAATTGCGGCAGCATATTCATTTTAACCGCCTGTACCCCACCCGCCAGTGACAGAGGGAGACCATCCCACGTTGCCAGATCGGCTTTCACCGTCCCCACCAAACTAGAAATGTTGTATGTAAGGAGCCCCCCCCAATCTCGAGCAACTTGCACCCCCAGGTATCTAAAGTGAGTCCCTGCTTTACGGAATGGCAGCCCCCCCACCCCTGGCCGAGACACCATAAAATATTCATTCTGGTCAGGATTCAATTTGTACCCTGAGAAAGACCCAAACACCCGAAGCAGCTCCAGTATTCCCCCTATTGATACACTTGGTTCTGACACGTATAATAACAAGTCATCGGCATACAAATGCTCTATCCCCCCCCGGCACTATCCCTTTCCATACCCCCGAACTTCTTAATGCAGGAAAATGGCCAATGGCTCAATCGCTAGTGCAAACAGCAGGGGGAACATAGAACATCCCTGTATGGTCCCACGGTGGAGGGGAAAGAATTCTGAGCTGATGTTATTTGTGCGGATACTGGCCCTCGGCTCCTTATATCATAGCTTTACCCAGTCCACAAATCTGGGTCCAATTCCAAACCGCTCTAGAACTGCCATCAAGTACCCCCCTGTAGCCATCTAAGATGGCCACCTGCAAAGGGCGGCAGAGCGGCGACGCTGATTTGCTGTTGCGGGGAGTGATCTGCCTCAGGTGCAGTCACGGAGACTAGAAGGAGCTCTCAGTGAGGATAGACTGCGGGGACAAGTTGAAAGTTGCTGTCGGGGAGTGTGAAAATCAGGTAAGCTTTTTTTTTCTCTGTAATTTTCAAGTGGATAAATGGAAGGGATGGCAGAGAGGGCAGTGCAATGTTCCTCCTGCAGGATGTTCGAGGTGAGGGATACCTTCAGTGGCCCTGCTGAGTTCACCTGCGGGAAGTGCACCCATCTCCAGCTCCTCAAAGACCGTGTTAGGGAACTGGATGAACTGAGGATCATTTGGGAGGCAGAGTCGGTTATAAGCTACAGGGATGTAGTTACTCCTAAGAATGAAGGTAGCTGGGTGATGTTTCAAAGGAGGGGGAAGAAGCAGTCAGTGCACGGATCCCCTGCGGTTGTTCCCCTCAATAATAGGTATACCGTTTTGGATACTGTTGGGGGGGGGGGGGGATGACCGACCAGAGGTAAGCCACGGTGACCAGGTCTCTGGCACCGAGTCTGTCCCTGTGGTTCAGAAGGGAAGGGGGAAGAGCAGGAGAGCATTAGTTATTGGAAACTCTATAGTTAGAGGTACAGATAGGCGGTTGTGTGGCAACGATAGAGGCTCACGGCTGGTGTGTTGCCTCCCGGGTGCCAAGGTCCGTGACGTCTCTGATCGTGTTTTCAGGATCCTTAAGGGGGAGGTGGAGCAGCCACAAGTCGTTTTTACACATCGGTACCAACGACATAGGTAGCAAAAGGGACGGGGATGTAAAACAGGAATTCAGGGAAGGAGCGTGGAAGCTGAGAGCCAGGACAGACAGTGTTGTCATCTCTGGTTTGCTGCCAGTGCCACTTGCTAGCGAGGTGAGGAACAGGGAGAGAGTGCAGTTTAATACGTGGCTACAGGGATGGTGTAGGAGGGAGTGTTTCAGTTACTTGGATAATTAGAGCACATTCTGGGAAGGTGGGACCTGTACAAACAGGATGGGTTACACCTGAACCAGAGGGGCACCAATATCCTGGGAGGGAAATTTGCTACAGCTCTTCGGCGGGTTTTAAACGAATTTGGCAGGGGGATGGGAAACTGATTTGTAGTCGAGGAGATAGCTTTGCTGGAGTTCACGAAGTTGAGGGCAGTGCAGTACTGAGGAAGGTGCCAAGGTCACAAGAGTGGACCTGCAGGCATGAAGGTGGTTTGACGTGTGTCTACTTCAATGCGAGGAGCATCAGGAATAAGGCTGGTAAGCTTGAAGCATGGATTGGTACCAGGGACTACGATGTTGTAGCCAGTACGGAGACGTGGATAGAACAGGGGCAGGAATGGTTGTTGGAGGTTCCGGGGTTTAGATGTTTCAGTAAGATTAGGGAAGGTGGTAAAAAAGGTGGAGGAGTTGCATTGTTAATCAAGGATAGTACAATGGCTGCAGAAAGGCAGTTTGAGGAGGATCTGTCTACCGAGGTAGTGTGGGCTGAAGTTAGAAATAGGAAAGGAGCGGTCACTTTGTTAGGAGTTTCCTACAGGCTCCCAAACAGTAATAGAGATGTGGAGGAAAAGATTGCAAAGCAGATTTTGGATAGGTGCGGTAATCACAGGGTAGTTGGCATGGGTGACTTTAACTTTCCAAATGTTGATTGGAACCACTATAATTCGAATGGGGCTGTTTTTATCCAGTGTGTGCAGGAGGGTTTCCTCACACAATATGTGGATAGACCGACAAGAGGCAGGGCCACATTGGATTTGGTACTGGGTAATGAACCGGACCAAGTGTTAGATTTGGGTGTGGGAGAGCACTATGGAGATAGTGACCATTATTCAATGACTTTCACTATAGCACTGGAGAGGGACAGGAACATATGGCAGGGCAAGGTTTATAACTGGGGGAAGGGTGATTACGGTGCGATTAGGCAAGAATTGGGGAGCATAAAATGGAACTAGGAACTGTCAGGGATAGGCACAATTGAGATGTGGAGCTTGTTCAAGGAGCAAACACTGCATGTCCTTGATATGTATGTCCCTGTCAGGCAGGGAGGAAATGGTCGAGTGAGGGAACCATGGTTTACAAAAGAGGTTCAATGTCTTGTCAAGAAGAAGAAGGGGGCTTATGTAAGGATGAGAAAACAAGGTTCAGTTAGGGCACTTGAGGGATACAAGATAGCTAGGAAGGAGCTCAAGAAAGGGCTTAGGAGAGCTAGGAGGGGGCATGAGAAGTCCTTGGCGGGTAGGATCAAGCAAAATCCTAAGGCTTTTTACACTTAGAACATAGAACATAGAACAATACAGCGCAGTACAGGCCCTTCGGCCCACGATGTTGCACCAAAACAAAAGCCATCTAACCTACACTATGCCATTATCATCCATATGTTTATCCAATAAACTTTTAAATGCCTTCAATGTTGGCGAGTTCACTACTGTAGCAGGTAGGGCATTCCACGGCCTCACTACTCTTTGCGTAAAGAACCTACCTCTGACCTCTGTCCTATATCTATTACCCCTCAGTTTAAAGCTATGTCCCCTCGTGCCAGCCATTTCCATCCGCGGGAGAAGGCTCTCACTGTCCACCCTATCCAACCCCCTGATCATTTTGTATGCCTCTATTAAGTCTCCTCTTAACCTTCTTCTCTCCAACGAAAACAACCTCAAGTCCATCAGCCTTTCCTCATAAGATTTTCCCTCCATACCAGGCAACATCCTGGTAAATCTCCTCTGCACCCGCTCCAAAGCCTCCACGTCCTTCCTATAATGCGGTGACCAGAACTGTACGTAATACTCCAAATGCGGCCGTACCAGAGTTCTGTACAGCTGCAACATGACCTCCTGACTCCGGAACTCGATCCCTCTACCAATAAAGGCCAACACTCCATAGGCCTTCTTCACAACCCTATCAACCTGGGTGGCAACTTTCAGGGATCTATGTACATGGACACCTAGATCCCTCTGCTCATCCACACTTCCAAGAACTTTACCATTAGCCAAATATTCCGCATTCTTGTTATTCCTTCCAAAGTGAATCACCTCACACTTCTCTACATTAAACTCAGTTTGCCACCTCTCAGCCCAGCTCTGCAGCTTATCTATATCCCTCTGTAACCTGCTACATCCTTCCTCACTGTCGACAACACCACCGACTTTAGTATCGTCTGCAAATTTACTCACCCACCCTTCTGCGCCTTCCTCTAGGTCATTGATAAAAATGACAAACAGCAACGGCCCCAGAACAGATCCTTGTGGTACTCCACTTGTGACTGAACTCCATTCTGAACATTTCCCATCAACCACCACCCTCTTTCTTCTTTCAGCTAGCCAATTTCTGATCCACATCTCTAAATCACCCTCAATTCCCAGCCTCCGTATTTTCTGCAATAGCCTACCGTGGGGAACCTTATCAAACGCTTTGCTGAAATCCATATACACCACATCAACTGCTCTACCCTCGTCTACCTGTTCAGTCACCTTGTCAAAGAACTCGATAAGGTTTGTGAGGCATGACCTACCCTTCACAAAGCCATGCTGACTATCCCTGATCACATTATTCCTATCTAGATGATTATAAATCTTGTCTCTTACAATCCCCTCCAAGACTTTACCCACTACAGACGTGAGGCTCACCGGTCTACAGTTGCCGGGGTTGTCTCTGCTCCCCTTTTTGAACAAAGGGACCACATTTGCTGTCCTCCAGTCCTCTGGCACTATTCCTGTAGCCAATGATGACATAAAAATCAAAGCCAAAGGTCCAGCAATCTCTTCCCTGGCCTCCCAGAGAATCCTAGGATAAATCCCATCAAGTCCCGGGGACTTACCTATTTTCAGCCTGTCCAGAATTGCCAACACCTCTTCCCTACGTATCTCAATGCCATCTAATCTATTAGCCTGGGGCTCAGCATTCTCCTCCACAACATTATCTTTTTCCTGAGTGAATACTGACGAAAAATATTCATTTAGTATCTCGCCTATCTCTTCAGACTCCACACACAACTTCCCATCCCTGTCCTTGACTGGTCCTACTCTTTCCCTAGTCATTCGCTTATTCCTGACATACCTATAGAAAGCTTTTGGGTTTTCCTTGATCCTTCCTGCCAAATACTTCTCATGTCCCCTCCTTGCTCGTCTTAGCTCTCTCTTTAGATCCTTCCTCGCTACCTTGTAACTATCCATCGCCCCAACTGAAACTTCACACCTCATCTTCACATAGGCCTCCTTCTTCCTCTTAACAAGAGATTCCACTTCTTTGGTAAACCACGGTTCCCTCGCTCGGCGCCTTCCTCCCTGCCTGACCGGTACATACTTATCAAGAACTTATGTGAGGAATAAAAGATTGACCAAGGCGAAGTTAGGGCTGGTCAAGGACAGTAGTGGGAATGTGTGCATGGAGTCTGAAGATATAGGAGAGGCCCTGAATGAATACTTTTCTTCAGTGTTCACAAAGGAGAGGGGCCATGTTGTCGAGGAGGATAGTGCGATACTGGTAGGCTGGAGGAGGTAGATATTCGGAAGGAAGATGTGTTAGAAATTGAGAAGCCTGAGGATACACAAGTCACCTGGGCCTGATGGGATATATCCTAGGATTCTTTGGGAGGTGAGGGATGAGATTGCAGAGCCTTTGGCTTTGATCTTTATGTCCTCACTGTCTACAGGCATAGTGCCAGAAGACTGGAGAGAGGCGAATGTTGTCCCCTTGTTCAAGAAAGGGAGTAGGTATAACCCTGGGAATTATAGGCCGATAAGTCTCACTTCGGTCATCGGTAAATTATTGGAAAGGATCCTGGGGGGATAGGATTTATGATCATTTGGAAAGATACAGCTTAATCCAGGATAGTCTGCACGGATTTGTGAGAGGTACGTCTTGCCTCACAAATTTGATTATATTCTTTGAGGAGGTAACCAAGTACATCGATGAAGGTAGAGCAGTTGATGTCGTATACATGGCTTTTAATAAGGCGTTTGATAAGGTGCCCCATGGTCGGCTCATGCAGAAAGTAAGGAGGCATGGCAGAGAGGGAAATTTGGCCTATTGGATCAGGAACTGGCTATCACAGAGGACAGAGGGTGGTGGCAGATGGTGAATTTTCATCCTGGAGTCCAGTCACCAGCGGTGTACCACAGGGATCGGTGCTGGGTCCTCTGCTATTTGTGATTTTTATCAATGTCTTGGATGATGGAGTTGAAGGTTGGGTTAGTAAATTTGCTGATGACACCAAGATTGGTGGAGTAGTGGATAATGTGGAGGGCTGTTGTAGGCTGCAAAGAGACATCGATAGGATGCAGAGCTGGGCTGAAAAGTGGCAGATGGCATTTAGCCCTGATAAGTGTGAGGTGATTCATTTTGGGAGGACAAATTTGAATACGGATTTCATGGTTAACGGTAGTGTTTTGAAGAATGTGGAGGAGCAGAGAGATCTCGGAATTCATGTCCATAGATCTCTGAAAGTTGCCACCCAAGTGGATAGAGCCGTGAAGAAAGCCTATATTAAAGCATTTATTAACAGGGGGATTGAGTTTAAGAGCCGTGAGGTTATGCTGCAACTGTACAAGTCCTTGGTTAGACCACATTTGGAGTAGTGTGTGCAGTTCTGGTCACCTCATTACAGGAAGGATGTGGAAGCATTGGAAAGGGTGCAAAGAAGATTTACCAGGATGCTGCCTGGATTGGTGGGTGGGTCTTATGAGGAAAGATTGAGGGAGCTAGGGCTTTTCTCATTGGAGCGAAGGAGGATGAGGGGTGACTTAATTGAGGTGTATAAGATGATGAGAGGGATAGATAAGAGTGGACGTTCATCGACTTTTTCCTCAGGTGGATGTAGCTGTTACGAGGGGGCATAACTATAAGGTTCATGATGGAAGATATAGGAGGGATGCCAGAGGTAGGTTCTTTACTCAGAGAGTGGTTGGGGCGTGGAACGCACTCCCAGCTATGGTAGTGGAGTCGGACACTTTAGGAACTTTCAAGCGGTTATTGGATCGGCATATGGAGTGCACTAGAATGATTGGGAGTCGGTTGATTTGATCTTAGTTTCAGACTAGTGCAGCACAACATCGTGGGCCGAATTCTATGAATTATGGCCAACCCAGGACTCAGACAGATGCACATATCTAAAACACAGGTAACCAGACCTGACCGAAACCCCCGCTTGTATGTACTTTAATGGCCCATTTTCCCAGGACAATTGAGCTCCAATCAAGCAACCGGTACAGCCACAGACTGATCGGCGCCACTCCCCTTACTCAGAAAGCACAACTGCCAAGGTCAATGACCGCTAAGAACCCGCCCAGCTACCAAGGCACCCGCCCCTTTATTGGCCGAAATCGGAGAGTGATCAGAGCTCTGTCAAACTATTGGGTCTAAGGTTAAGGACCACCCCAAAGAGCGCAAAACCCCAGAGGGATAAAAGAGAGCACAGCCATGTGTTCTGCCTCTTTTGGATCCGACCTGTGCCAACCCAATTGCAGCAGGAACAGCCAGCTAAGTTCAAGAGCAACTATCGCTACCTGACGGATGAGCAGAGCCAGAGCCACTTTCTTCGAACCAGCCAAGTGAAATCCAGATAAAGACCTTTATTCATTTGCAAAGTGCCGGTCGCTCTGAAGTTAAGTATAGGTTATTGTAGCTGATAGGTGTAGTTTAACTCGTAGTAGGTGTAGTTTAACTCGTAGTAGATATTGTGTTTGCATGTTGAGATAACTCTTGTGTATGAATATAAACCACCTTTTGAACTTACTAACTGGTTGTGCGGTCATTTGATCGATACAAGGGAAAGGCTGTGGTTCACTGAGATAAATAAAAATACCAACATTATTGGCGACACTGTTGGGACCTAAATAGAGCAACACCCCATTCTACCCGGTCAAACGCTTTCTCGGCGTCCAATGCTACAACCACCTGTTTCCTTCCCCTCCGCTGGTACCATAACCATGTTCAATACCCTCTTAATGTTTGAAAAGAGCTGCCTCCCTCTCGCAAACCCTGTCTGATCTTCGCCTATCACCTTCGGGAGACACTCCTCTAGCCTACCTGCCAGTACCTTCGCCAATACCTTTGCGTCTACATTTAAAAGTGATATGGGCCTATACGACCCACACTCCGCCGGATCCTTATCTTTCTTAAGTAACAGGAAAATCGGTGCCTGCCCCAAAGTTTGTGGTATCACCCACTTCCCTATCACCTCCTCAAACATCCCAATCATCAGCGGTACCAGCTTATTTTTGAATTTTTTATAATATTCCACCAGAAACCCATCCAGCCCTGCCACCTTCCCCGACTGCATCCTCCCAATCGTATCTTTTATCTCCTACTCCACTATCACCCCCTCTAATGTAGCCCTGTCCCCCTCCCCTAACCTCGGGTACTCCAGCCCATCTAGAAATTCCTGCATCTCCCGGCCTCCCCCAGGTGGCTCTGACTGTACAACCTCTCATAGAATTCCTTCAAGATCTTGTTCATCTGATCTGGAGCTACCACCAACTTCCCTGCCCCGCACCTGAACAATTTCCCTTGCCGCAGCCTACCGACAGAGCTGAGCCGCCTTCTCTCCATGCTCGTAAACTGCCCCCTCCATTGGCGTTCCGCCTTAATCAGGAAGGTTAATGGAATGTTGGCCTTTATTTCAAGGGAGTTGGAGGATAAGAGTAGGGAAGTCTTGCTGCAACTGTCCAAGATATTGATGAGACCATGGTCGAAATTCTCTGTGTTGTGGCGCCGGTAATGGAGTTACCAATAAGGCAGATAATCCAGTGTCTTGAAGGAAAATGGGATCTGTGCCGATAAGTTTCCAATGCCCCTGATGGTGGTGGTATCGAGGTTCATGCCCCACATTAGTGGGCCAGGCACAATATCCTCAAAGCCGGCGTGAGTCTCCGGTCCTCTGGGCTGGGAATGATGTGGGCAAGAATCACTACTGGCCTGGCCCCGGAATTCATTACTCTATTGACGCGGGCCCGGCCTTTCATCAGGAAACTCGCATGCCACAAGGCTCAAGGGAAGCTAATTGGCCCATCCCCATAGGTCTTGTGTGGGTTACAACAGCACTGAATATTTTTTGACCGTCTCGAGGGGTTAGGTAACTGATCAATTAAAGTTAAATTCTCAACATCCAAGCTGGCAAAAGAGTGAAAAGAGAGAAATATTACTAAGCATTGGACAGAATTTTACCCTCAGACACTGTGGGCGCGATTCCCCGCTCCCGCGCCGGTTGGGAGAATCGCCTGGGTCGCCCAATTTTCCCGCGACGCCGGTCTGACGACCACCCGCGATTCTCCCAAGCGCCAAGAACGGCCCCGTCGAGTTCCGCGCGGCGCAGGCCGGAGAATCGCCCGAGACACCCAAAATGGCGATTCTCCGGCACCCCTGCTATTCTCAGGCCCGGATGGGCCGAGCGGCCAGCCCAAAACGGCGGGTTCCCCACGGCGTCGTCCACACCTGGTCGCTGCCGGCGGGAACAGAGCGGGAACGCTGGGGAGGGGCGGCCTGCGGGGGGGGATCCTGCACCAGGGGGGCCTCAAATGGGGTCTGGCCCGCGATCGGTGCCCACCGATCGTCGGGCCAGCCTCTCTGAAGGAGGACCTCCTTTCTTCCGCAGCCCCGCAAGGTCCGCCTGACATCTTCTTGCGGGGCGGACTCGGAAAGGACGGCAACCACGCATGCGCTGGTTGGCGCCGGCCAACCCGCGCATGAGCGGGTGACGCCAGTTATGCGGCGCCGGCTGCGTCATGTGTGCGGCGCCCCAAGTCTGGCACGTGTAAATGACGCGGCGCTGCTCCTAGCCCATTATCGGGCCCTGAATCGGTCGGGATAGGGGCCGTTTCGCGCGTTGTGAACCTCAACGGCGTTCATGACGGCGCGAACATTCTGCCTCCATTTCGGAGAATCCCGCCCAGTGTTCTTTAGAACAAAGAACAATACAGCACAAAAACAGACCCTTCAGCCCATCAAGCCTGCACCGGTAATACCACCCTATATGATGCCATATCCCTCTATATCCATCCTATCCATCTATTTGTCCAGATACCTTTTGATCGCTGTTAATGTATTTGCTTCCACAATCTCCCATGGCAACGCGTTCCAGGCGCTCACCACCCTCTGT
Organism: Scyliorhinus torazame; assembly: GCF_047496885.1. Classification (NCBI taxonomy): domain Eukaryota; kingdom Metazoa; phylum Chordata; class Chondrichthyes; order Carcharhiniformes; family Scyliorhinidae; genus Scyliorhinus; species Scyliorhinus torazame. Next base: position 11,448 of record NW_027308937.1, read on the forward strand.
TAAAAAAAAAACCTGCCTCGCACATCTCTAAAAGTTGCCCCACGGACCTTAAACCTGTGCCCCCTGGTGACTGACCCCTCCCACCTGGGAAAGAGTGCCTGCCTCTATGCCCCTCACAATCTTGCAGACCTCTATCAGGTCACCCCTCAACCTCTGTCATTCTAATGAAAAGTCAGAGTCTATTTAGCCTCTCCGCATAGCTAACACTTTCCAGACCAAGCAACATCCTGGTAAACCTCCTCTGCACCCTCAGTATAGCCTCCACATCCTTCTGGCAGTGTGGCGACCAGAATTGTGCGCAATATTCCAAGTGCGGCCATACCAGGGTTCTGTACAACTGGCTTGACGTGCCAGTTTTTATACTCTATGCCCCATCCAATGAAGTCAAGCATTCCGTATGCTTTCTTGACTACCTTGTCCACTTGTGTTGCCACTTTCAAAAATCTATGGGCCTGTACTCCCAAATCTCTCTGACTTTTTATATTCCTCCGAGTTTTGATATATTTCCTCTCTATGCTAGACCTACCAAAATGCATTACCTCACATTTGACTGGATTAAACTCCATTTGCCATTTCTCTGCCCAAGTCTCCAACCTACCTATGTCCTGCTGTATCCGCTGGACAATCCTCAACACCATCTGCTACTCCACCAACCTTGGTGTCATCCGCAAACTTACTAATCGGACCAGCTACAATTTCCTCCAAACCGTTTTTGTTTACCACAAAATTATGCATTCTCACGATTTTACGAGTAACTCCTTTTAAAAAAAAAGGAAGGGCCTGCTCATCATTGAGCAATTTCAATCCTAAATCACTGTAAAACTGCTGTTTTCTTAAAAGAGTTTATTCTTGATCATTCAGATACCCAGGGTCACTTAAAGCACCCTGCACTGGTATCTGATATTACTGGCTTTCCCACTTTGTATGGGATGGATGTATAAGAGCCAAAGAAGGAACCCACAAGAATAGAAACATGTACAGAAAAAAGGGAAAGAAACTAAAAGAACAAAATAGCAAATGTCAAATTGAGAAATTAAAGCTCCAAAGGAACAAACAGAAGCTAAAAAAACAAAACTGGAGTGGGCATAAGACCACAGACATCGGAGCAGAATTAGGCCACTCGGCCTATCTAGTCTGCTCCGCCATTCAATCATGGTTGATATTTTTCTCATCTCCATTCTCTGCCTTTTCCCCATAACCCCATATCCCCTTATTGATCAAACACCTATCTATCTTGGTTTTAAAGACACTGTGATTTGGCCTCCACAGCCTTCTGTGGCAAAGAGTTCCACAGATTCACTACCCTCTGGCTGAAGAAATTCCTCCTCATCTCGATTTTAAATGATCGCCCCTTTAGTCTGAGATTGTGTCCTCTGCTTTTAGTTTTTCCTACAAGTGGAAACATTCTCTCCACGTCCACTCTATCCAAGACACGCAGTATCCTGTAAGTTTTCTAAATTGCAACGAGTACAGACCCAGAGTCCTCAACCGTTCCTCATACGACAAGCTCTTCATTCTAGGGATCATTCTGGTGAACCTCCTCAGGACCCTTTCCAAGGCCAGCACATCCTTCCTTCGATACGGGGCCCAAAATTGCTCACAATACTCCAAATGGGGTCTGACCAGAGCCTTATATAGCCTCAGAAGTACATCCCTGGTCTTGTATTGTAACCCTCTTTACATGAATGCGAACATTGCATTTGCGTTAGCTCTGCTGCCTCACGGCACCGAGGTCCCAGGTTCGATCCCGGCTGTGGGTCACTGTCCTTGTAGAGTTTGCACATTCTCCCAGTGTTTGCGTGGGTTTCGCCCCCACAACCCAAAGATGTGCAGGCTAGGTGGATTGGCCACGCTAAATTGCCCCTTAATTGGAAAAATGAATTGGGTACTCTAACTTTATTTAAAAAAACATTGCATTTGCCTTCCTAACTGCCAACTGAACCTGCACGTTAACCTTAAGAGAATCGTGAACAAGGACTCCCCAAGTCTCTTTGTGCTTCTGATTTCCTATGCATCTTCCCATTTAGAAAATAGTCTCTGCCTCCATTTCTCCTTCCAAAGTGCATAACCTCACACTTTTCCACATTGTATTTCATTTTCCACTTCATTGCCCACTCTCCTAGCCCTTCTGAAGCCCGCCTGCTTCCTCCATCCTACCTGTCCCTCTACAGATCTTTGTATCATCTGCAAACTAAGCAACATGCCTTTGGTTCCTTCCTCCAGATCATTAATGTATATTGTGAAAAGTTGTGGTCCCAGCATTAACCCCTGAAGTACACCATTAGTCATTGGCTGCCATCCTGAAAAAGACCCCTTCATCCCCACTCTCTGCCTTCTGCCAGTCAGCCAATCCTCTATCCATGCCAGGATCTTACCCTGAACACCATGGGCTCTTAACTTACTGAACAGTCTCCTATGCGGCACCTTGCCAAAGGCCTTCTGGAAATCTAAATAAATCACGTCCACTGGTTCTCCTTTGTCTAACTTCCTTGTTACATCCTCAAAGAAATCTTAACAGATTTGTCAGACATGACCTCCCATTGACGAAGCCGTGCTGACTCAGTCCTATTTTATCAAGCACTTCCAAGTACTCCGCGATCTCATCTTTAATAATGGACTCTAAAATCTTACCAATGACCGAAGTCAGGCTAACCGGCCTATAATTTCCCTGTCTTCTGCCTCCCTCCCTTCTTAAACAGTGGTGTTACATTAGCCACTTTCCAGTCCTCTGGGACCCTTCCGGCCTCCAGCGATTCCTGAAAGATCATCACTAATGCCTCCACAATCTCCTCAGCTATCACTTTTAGAACCCTGGGCTGTAGTCAAGAACAAAGAAAATTCCAGCACAGCAGCAGGCCCTTCGGCCCTCCCAGCCTGCGCCGATCCAGAGCCTTTATCTAAACCTGTCACCTATTTTCCAAGGATCTACTTCCCTCTGTTCCCCGCCCGTTCATATATCTGTCCAGATGCATCTTAAATGATGCTATCGTGCCTGCCTCTACCACCTTCGCTGGCAAAGCGTTCCAGGCACCCACCACCCTCTGCATAAAAAACTTTCCACGCACATCTCCCTTAAACGTTCCCCCTCTCACCTTGAAATCGCGACCCCTTGTAATTGACGCCCCCACACTTGGAAAAGGCTTGTTGCTATCCACCCTGTCCATACCACTCATAATTTTGTAGACCTCAATCAGGTCCCCCCCTCAACCTCCGTCTTTCCAACGAAAACAATCCTAATCTACTCAACCTTTCTTCATAGCTAGCACCTTCCATACCAGGCAACATTCTGGTGAACCTCCTCTGCACCCTCTCTAAAGCATCCACATCCTTCTGATAATGTGGCGGCCAGAACTGCACGCAGTATTCCAAATGTGGCCTAACCAAAGTCCTATACAACTGTAACATGACCTGCTGGCTCTTGTACTCAATACCCTGTCCGATGAATGCTGTATGCCTTCTTGACCACTCTATCGACCTGCGTTGCCACCTTCAGGGTACAATGGACCTGAACTCCCAGATCTCTCTGTACATCAATTTTCCCCAGGACTCTTCCATTGACCGTATAGTCCACTCTCGAATTAGATCTTCCAAAATGCATCACCTCGCATTTGCCTGGATTGAACTCCATCTGCCATTTCTCTGCCAACTCTCCAATCTATCTATATTTTGCTGTATTCTCTGACAGTCCTCCTCACTATCTGCAACTCCACCAATCTTAGTATCATCTGCAAACTTGCTAATCAGACCACTTATACCTTCATCCAGATCATTTATGTATATCACAAACAACAGTGGTCCGAGCACGGATCCCTGTGGATCCACTAGTCACCTTTCTCCATTTTGAGACACTCCTTTCCACCACTCCTGTTGCCCAGCCAGTTCTTTATCCATCTAGCTAGTACACCCTGAACCCCATACGACTTCACTTTTTCCATCAACCTGCCATTGGAAACTTTATCAAACGCTCAACCTGCCATGGGAAACTTTATCAAACGCCTTACTGAAGTCCATGTATATGACATCTACAGCCCTTCCCTCATCAATTAACTTTGTCATTTCCTCAAAGAATTCTATTAGGTTTGTAAGACATAGGTGGCGCAGTGGGTTAGCCCTGCTGCCTCACGGCGCCGAGTTCCCAGGTTCGATCCCGGCTCTGGATCACTGTCCGTGTAGAGTTTGCACATTCTCCCCGTGTTTGCATGGGTTTCTCCCCCACAACCCAAAGATGTGCAGGTTAGGTGGATTGGCCACACTAAATTGCCCCTTAATTTGAAAAAAAAACAAAAATTGGGTGCTCTAAATTTATTTTTTAAAAAAGGTTTGTAAGACATGACTTTCCCTGCACAAAAGCATGCTGCCTATCACTGATAAGTCTATTTTCTTCCAAATGTGAGTAGATCCTATCCCTCAGTATCTTCTCCAACAGTTTGCCTACCACTGACGTCAAGCTCACAGGTCTATAATTCTTTGGATTATCCCTGCTACCTTTCTTAAACAAAGGGACAACATTAGCAATTCTCCAGTCCTCCGGGACCTCACCCGTGCTCAAGGATGCTGCAAAGATACCTGTTAAGGCCCCAGCTATTTCGTCCCTCGCTTCCCTCAGTAACCTGGGATAGATCCCATCCGGACCTGGGGACTTGTCCACCTTAATGCCTTTTAGAATACCCAAAACTTCCCCCTTCTCTATGCCAACTTGACCTAGATTATTTAAACATCCATCCTTAGCCTCAACATCCGTCATGTCCCTCTCCTTGGTGAATACCGATGCAAAATACTCATTAAGAATCTCACCCATTTCCTCTGACGCCACGCATAAATTGCCTTTTGTCTTTGAGTGGGCCAATCCTTTCTCTAGTTATCCTCTTGCTCCTTATATACGAATAAGAGGCTTCGGGATTTTCCTTAACCCTGTTACCCAAAGATATTTCATGACCTCTTTATTGTACGTTTGAAATTTGTCCTACTTTCCCGATATTCCTACAAAGCTTCATCAGATTTAAGTCACCTAGATCTTATGTATTCTCCCTTTTTCATCTTAGCTAGTCTCACAATTCGACCAGTCATCCATGGTTCCCTAAGCTTGCCATTTCTATCCCTCATTTTCACAGAGACATTGCTGTCCTGCACTCTAATCAACCTTTCCTTAAAAGACTCCCACATTTCAAATGTGGATTTACCCTTAAAGAGCTGCTCCCAATCCACATTCCCTAGCTCCTGTCGAATTTTGTTATACTTGGCCTTTCCCCAATTTAGCACTCTTTCTTTAGGACCACTCTCGTCTTTGTCCATGAGTGTTCTAAAACTTACGGAATTGTGATCGCTATTCCCAAAGTAATCACCAACTGAAACTTCAACCACCTGGCCGTGATCATTCCCCAATACCAGGTCCAGTATGGCCCCTTCCCGAGTTGGACTATTTACATACTGCTCTAAAAAACTCTCCTGGATGCTCCTTACAAATTCTGCTCCATCTACGCCTCCAACACTACATGAGCCCCATTCAATGTTGGGGAAGTTAAAATCTCCCATCACGACCACCCTATTGCTCCTACATTTTTTAATAATCTGTCTACATATTTGTACCTCTACTTCACGCTCGCTTTTGGGAGGCCTGTAGTAAAATCCCAACTATCTTATTTCTTAGCTCTCTCCATATTGCCTCAGTGCTCGAATCCTCCATCGTGCCCTCCTTAATCACAGCTGTGATATCATCTCTGACCAGTAATGCAACTCCTCCACCCCTTTTTCCTCCCTCTCTATCCCTCCTGAAGCATCTATACCCTGGGATATCCATCCGGTCCAGGTCATTTATCCACCATCAGCCCTTTCAGTTTCCCCAGAACCTTCTCCTTAGTAATGGTCACTTCACTCACCACTGCCCCATGATTCTCCTGGAGCTCTGGCAGCCCACTGGTGTCTCCCACCGTGAAGACTGATGCAAAGTAACTATTCGTCTGCCATTTCTTTGTTTCCTATTATTACTTCTCCAGCCACATTTTCCAGTGGACCAATGTCTATTTTTGTCTCGCTCTTACCTTTTATATATTGAAAAAAACTCTTCCTATCTTCCTTTGTATACTACCTAGCTTGCACTCATACTTCATCTTCTTCCCCCTTATTGCTTTTTTAGTTGTCCTCTGCTCGCTTTTAAAGGCTTACCAATCCTCTGGCATCCCACTAATCCTCGCCACTTTGTATGCTTTTTCTTTAGCTTTTATGCTGTCCTCGACTTCCCTTGTCAGCCTTGTCCTCCCCTCAGCATGTTTCTTCCTCCTTGGGATGAATTTTGGTTGTGCCTCCCGAATAACCCCCCAAAACCTCCTGCCATTGCTGTTCCACTGTCTTCCCTGCTAGGCTCCTTTTCCAATCAACTCTGGCCAGCTCCTCCCTCATGTCTTTGGAGTTACCCTTATTTAATTGTAATACCGGTATATCTGGTTGCAGTTTCTCCCTCTCAAACTGCAGGGTAAATTCTATCATATTGTGGTCACTGCTCCCTAAGGGTTCCTTCACCTTAAGTTCCCTAATCAAGTCTGCCTCATTACACATCACTAAATCCTGAATTGCCTCTTACCTAGTAGGCTCTGTCACAAGCTGCTCCAAAAAAACATGTTTTCGACATTCCACAAATTCCTTTTCTTGGGATCCACTACCAACTTGATTTTCCCAGTCCATGTGCATATTGAAGTCCCCCATGATTATTGTAATATTGCCTTTTTTACATGCCTTTTCTATCTCCTGATTTATTTTCTGCCCCATATCCTGACTACTGCTAGGGGGCCTGTACATAACTCCCATCAGGGTCTTTTTACCTTTGCGATACCTCAACTCTACCCATAGAGATTCTATGTCTTCTGATCCTATAATCGCTCCTTGCTATCGATTTAACTTCATTCCTTACTAACAACGCAACCCTGCGTCTTTGCCCATCTGCCTGTCCTTTCGATATGACACAGATCAAGTGAAAAGAAAAATACTGTCTTCCCACCCCTTGTCATGGACACTTAGTTATTTCTTTCTTTCATCTGATTAAGGTAAAATAAGTAAATAAGCTGTTTACAAAATTAGTTTGGTTCTGACATAGAAGCTTCAAATAACATACTTCAAGTTATGGAATACTGAACACTGATGTGAACATACTGTTATAAATTTCACTGATGAGATCCTTTTCTTGCACATGATGGTACTATTGATGGAGGCCGTCGCCAGGGTATAAATATCCAACTGGTTATTTGAAGCCACAATATAACTGTTTCCGCTTGGGGACCATTGGACAATTTGAGCATCTAAGATACCAAAGTAAAATAGAATTCATGAATATTCACGTACAGGTATTTAATGGAACTTAACACAGACAAGTGTGAGGTCATGCATTTAGGAGGTCAAACAGTCATCGGGAGTACATAATAAGTGGGAATATATTAAGAAGGTTAGATGAAATAGATCTTGGTGAACAAGTACATAGGTCCCTAAAGGCAGCAGTTCAAGTAGACAAGGTTGTTAAGAAAGCATATGGAATGCTCTCCTTCACCGGCAGAGGTATAGAATATAAAAATAAGGATATAATGTTGGAATTGTATAAAACACTGGTGTGGCTGCAACTGGAGTATTGTGTGCAGTTCTGATCCCCACATTACAGGAAGGACGTAATTGCTCTGGAGATAGTGCAGATGAGGTTTACAAGAATGTTGCCAGGGCTAGAAAAGTGTAGCTACGAGGAGAGGTTGGGGTTATTTTCCTTGGAACAAAGAAGGCATGGTGTGATTCAATTGAGGTGTGCAAAATTATGAGGGAAGAAATAGAGTGGACAGGATAATTTTTTCCCTTGGTGGAGAATTCTAGAACCAGAGGACATGAACTGTTGCTTCACAGCGCCAGGGTCCCAGGTTCGATTCCCACTTGGGTCACTGTCTGTGCGGAGTCTGCACATTCTCCCCGTTCCTGCGTGGGTTTCTTCGGGTGCTCCGGTTTCCTCCCAGCTTGTTAGCTGAACTGGACATTCTGAATTCTCCCTGTGTACCCGAACAGGCGGCGGAGTGTGGCGAGTAGGGGCTTTTCACAGTTACTTCATTGCAGTGTTAATGTAAGCCTACTTGTGACAATAATAAAGATTAAAGATTCAAGTTGCAGAAGATGGAGAGGGGACATGAGCAAGAACTTTCTACCTAGAGGGTAGTGGGAGTCTGGAATTCACTGCCTAGATTTGGTGGTGGCGGCAGAGACCCTAAACTCTTTTAAAAATGTACCTAGATCTGCACCTCAAGTGTTGCAAGCTATGGACCAGTTGCAGGAAGATGGGATTAGAAAGGGCACCTGGTGCCGTCGGGCTGGCATGGACAAGATGGGCCGAATGGCCTTCTTCTGTGCTGTAACTTTTCTATGGTACTTGTAACAGAAATAAATGCCACCAAAAATATGACAACACTGATCTGATATTTGCCTTAACTGCACTTGTGTACATAATAAATAAACTTCAGGCAAAGAAATATAAGAGGCTTGGGTGGTCTTGGTGCAATGATGTCACTTCAGTTATGAAGGGTCCAGAGATGTTTCCAGAGCGATGGGATGAAAGTTTATTGCTTTCCATTCAGTCTGCATGTGTCTCTTTGTTCTCTGCTCAATTTGCCTGTGTGAATCTCTCTCCTATCTCTCTGTAATAATAATAGTCTTTATTATTGTCACAAGTCGGCTTACATTAATACTGCAACAAGGTTACTGTGAAAAGCCCCTAGTCGCCACATTCTGACTGTTTGGGTGTACGGAGGGAAAATTCAGAATATCCAATTCACCTAACAAGCACGTCTTTTGGGACTTGTGGGAGGAAACCGGAGCACCCGGAGGGTGGTGAATCATGCAGAAATGGAGAGAACGTGCAGACTCTGCACAAACAGTGACCCAAGCCGCGAATCGACCCTGGGGCCCTGGCACTGTGAAGCAACAGTGCTAACCACTGTGCTACCGTGCCGCCCGTCACTTATCCAGTCCAGCTAAGTAACTCTTCTTCTCTCTCTTACTCTCTATAATCATTTGACTATCCCCTCTTTTATTTGGCTGTGCTTCTCTTGATGTGTCTGTGTGTCTCTCTTTCTTTCACTTGTCTCAGTATCTCTCACTCCTCTCCACTCTCCTGTTATAATGCCTGTTAGCAAGTCAGTAATACAAAAGGTCAAACATTTGATTTACCATCTGTGATATGTCAGGTTTGGAACAATCAGGGCATTACAATTAAGGGGAGCTTTGGAGAACTGGGAACAGCAAGAATGACCATTTCAAGATATTGGAAAGATTGCTGTTATCCTAAACTGTACTTTACCTTCAGGGAAGTCAAAAAGGGATGAAAAAAGGGATGAAAGCAGATAAAACTGGACCAGAAAATGTCTCTTCACCTAAACTCAACTGTAAAGGATTCTTTATGAAATATGTGTGGGTAATCTCATGCCAGATCTGTCCACTTCTAAATTGGAATTTGGCATTAATAACTGTCTTACTGAAAAGAGAGCATGATGGAAAAATTGGTTGAATAATGCTGCTTCAAATATCACTACACAAGCTAGAACCAGAGAATTCCTACAATAGAGGAGGCCATTCAGCTCATCAAATCTACAGCAACCCTCTAAAATATTGGAACAAAATTGCAACCATATTGTGACAACAGGAAATAATGCTTGCAGACAGGACGATATAAACACCAAAAAGCAAATTCAGACAGATCACTGAGCATCTTGTTCATAGAATCCCCACAGTGCAGAAGGAGGCCATTTGGCCCATCGCATCTACATCGACCATCTGAAAGAACACCTAGGCCCACTCCCCTATGCCTTATAATCCCACCTACCCCTTGGACACGAAGGGACAATTTAGAATGGCCAATCCACCTAACCTGCACATCTATGGATTGTGGGAGGAGATCAGAGCACCCGGAGGAAACCCACACAGACACAGGTAGAATGTGCAAACTCAACAGTCACCCAAGGTTGGAATTGAACCCTGGTATCTGGTGCTGTGAGGCAGCAGTGCTAACCACTGTGGCACCCTTGGGGTGAAGTTTAAATGTTTGATGCTTGTATCTGAGCTAGAACTGTATAACACTGGACCGGAGTACATGTAATAAACATATATTCTATCAAATTCCAAGTTTGCTCACTTTTATCACTATAAAATGTTTTAAATAAATTACAGATTAAACTTACTCTGCTTTATATTTTTGATGAATGCAGGTTTTCCATTAATCAGATTCCATGTTCTGTCGATATAAAAAGAAGTAATTTAGATCAATTACATTTGCATTACTCAAACTACTTAAACTTGTGCCAAACAGCGATGCAAAATGGGTGCTAAGCTTGAACTTTCATGTCTGCTTTAGCGCAAGGATACAGTTATTATGTACCTCGTCAGGAAATGTATACAAAACTTGTGAAATGTTGTACAAGGCAGTATCATATTACACCATACACCTTGGCTGCTGGAACACCACCAAAACAGCCACAGATGAAAAGCGTTTCATTAACATCCTTTTTTTCGAAACCGCCACAAGGTGACAATGTCAATTTTGAGGGCAAATGCTCCAAAAGTTCGTCAAAGAAATTACAGGGCATGGTAACAATGAACATGAATTCACAAGCAGTCGAAAACAGAAACGAAACTCGCTATTTCTAAAAGCCTGCTGTACTTTTATGCCAAAAAATGAATTCCCAGCCAACTCACACTATCAAGTCTCCACGTTTCTATCCAATCAACTGCAGCTTAATGGGTTGTTGACAACATAACCTGAGCTAGCTCGGAGGGCCTGAATGGGATGTGTTAAATCTAATGGAAGGGAAGCTGCCAAACAACCCAGGCAAAACTTGGGCAGCACGGTAGCACAAGTGGATAGCACTGTGGCTTCACAGCGCCAGGGTCCCAGGTTCAATTCCCCACTGGGTCACTGTCTGTGTGGAGTCTGCACGTTCTCCCTGTGTTTGCACGTTCTCCCTGTGTCTGCATGGGTTTCCTCCGGGTGCTCCGGTTTCCTCCCACAGTCCAAAGACGTGCAGGTTAGGTGGATTGGCCATGAAAAATTTCCCTTTGTGACCAAAGGTTAGGAGAGATTATTAGGTTACGGGAATAGGGGGAAGTGAGGGCTTAAGTGGGTCGGTGGAGACTCAATGGGCCGAATGGCCTCCTTCTGCACTGTATATTCTATGTTCCTATGTAAAACTGTGAGGAATTGTAACAGAACTGTATACCATCACTTTTTAACATAGTACATTAAGCTATTGATGAAAAAGAGCAGAGGGCACAATGTCTCTTCCAAAAGGAACAGAACTGACTGCAATTTATAAGGCAGTAAAAATATTACCTTACAGAATGAAAATTTAATTCAGTTGATGTAAACCAGTGCCCCTGGCAACAACTTACATTTGTTACACTTACATTCATTAAAAACAATGAAGTGGAAAACTGCTTTACTCAAGAAGGAAAGAGGTGGCTAATATTCATGCATCGCATCAGAAAATTAATCTGAATTGATGCACACCCTATGCAAAAAAACCATAGGTGCCAGATCAATTCCTGTATTAGAATATGGTGGAATGGAGATTATGATTGTTCATTATGATGGATCAGGTATCTGATACAACACTATGGTAGTTTAAACCAGCATGGCATTTCCAGTGGCACACAATCGGAACCCACATCCAGGACTGCAAACTGGCCTGGCTCAGATTTGACCCAATTTAGTGTTCAGCAGTTTCCGACTAGTTCAAAGACATTGAACTTCAAATACTCATTTAGGAACAGAGAATGGATTTTTGTGAACAGTTAATGGATTTTTTCCGAAATGGAGGGAGGTTGTAGTGGAGCTCCCCAGGGATAGCTGAAGGTTGGTAACTTTTGTCTTGTTCCATTGGAGCAAAGGGACCCCTTCAGAGCAGAAGTGTTTGATTTGGTGCAGCCGAAGAGCTGAATGAAGCTTGAGTTTACAGGGGAATGGAATCCCAGAAGACGAGACTGAAACTCTGAGGTGGGCCGATGTTGTTACCAAAGTTGAAACAGCCTTTAGAGAAAATTGAGGGAGAAGATGAAGACTGGAATTCCTTAAGAGAAAGACAGAGTCTCAGTGACATTGGTTTACTCTGTTTCCTGATATCTGGGTGGGCTAACATACGAACATTGGAATTAGGAGCAGAGGTAGGCAATTCAGCCCTTCAGCCTACTTCTTCATTCAATCACATCATGGCTGATCTCGTCCTGGTCTCAAAGCCACCCCCTACCTGTTCCCCATATCCCTTTAGCCCGTTCTTTATCTCCCTTGTGAAACCATTTAACATTTGGACTCCATCGCACTATGGGGCAACAAGTTCCACAAATTCACCACCCTCTGCGAGAAGTCGTGCCTCCAAATCTCAGTTTTAAATCTACCACTTCTCAACCTATATGTATGACCTCTTGTTCTAGATTGCCGCACAAGGGGGAACATTTGGTTTACGTTTACTTACTTTATCAATCCCTTTTAGTATTTTATATACCGCGATCTGATCCCCTCTCATCCTTTTAAATTTCAGTGAGTACAAGCCCAAACTGTTTAATCTCTCCTCATACGTCAACCTTTTCATCCCCGGAATCAAACATCCTCTGAACTGTTTCCAATGCCACCACATCCTTCCTCAAATAAGGAGACCAAAACATAGAACATACAGTGCAGACGGAGGCCATTCGGCCCATCGAGTCTGCACCGACCCACTTAAGCCCTCACTTCCACCCTATCCCCGTAACCCAATAACCCTTCCCAACTTTTTTCGTCACTAAGGGCAATGTATCATGGCCAATCCACCTAACCTGCACATCTTTGGACTGTGGGAGGAAACCGGAGCACCCGGAAGAAACCCACGCAGACACGGGGAGAACTTGCAGACTCCTCACAGACAGTGACCCAGCAGGGAATCCAACCTGGGACCCAGGCGCTGTGAAGCCACAGTGCTATTCACTTGTGCTACCATGCTACCCTGGACACAAAACCCCAGATGTGGTGTCACCAATACCCTATACAATTGCAAATCACTTCTCGACTTTTATACTCCAGTCCTTTTGCAATAAACACTAACATTCTATTTGGCTTTCTTATTACATTTTGTACCAGCATACAGACTTTCTGTGATTCATGAACAAAGACACCCAGATCCCTCTGCCCAGACACATTTTGAATCTGCTTTCCATTTAGATAATAATTTGCCTATGTTTTTGGCCAAAATGGATAACCTCACACTTATCGACATTAAACTTCAGCTGCCAAATTATGGCCCAAAATCCTAGCCTATCTATATCTGTCTGTAAAATCTGTATGTCAAACAAAGAACAAAGAACAAAGAAATGTACAGCACAGGAACAGGCCCTTCGGCCCTCCAAGCCCGTGCCGACCATACTGCCCGACTAAACTACAATCTTCTACACTTCCTGGGTCCGTATCCTTCTATTCCCATCCTATTCATATATTTGTCAAGATGCCCCTTAAATGTCCCTATCGTCCCTGCTTCCACTACCTCCTCCGGTAGTGAGTTCCAGGCACCCACTACCCTCTGCGTAAAAAACTTGCCTCGTACATCTACTCTAAACTTTGCCCCTCTCACCTTCAACCTATGCCCCCTAGTAATTGACCCCTCTACCCTGGGGAAAAGCCTCTGACTATCCACTCTGTCTATGCCCCTCATAATTTTGTAGACCTCTATCAGGTCGCCCCTCAACCTCCTTCGTTCCAGTGAGAACAAACCGAGTTTATTCAATCGCTCCTCATAGCTTATGCCCTCCATACCAGGCAACATTCTGGTAAATCTCTTCTGCACCCTCTCTAAAGCCTCCACATCCTTCTGGTAGTGTGGCGACCAGAATTGCCTTGTTTAGCCATGGAACGTTTTTCAATTCCTCTTTCTCTCATGAATATTCTTGAATTAAGAGTTGTTTAATATCTCTATGAATATCCGCCATTGTTCCTCAACTGTCCGACCTTCAATTATTTTTGCCCAGTCTACTTGGGCCAACTTTTTCCTCAGGCCTGTATAATTAATTACCTCTGTCCAACGCTAAAACTCTAATATGGCACTCTGTCCTCTTTCGTTCAATCTGAATTTGAAATTCTAGCATGCTGAGATCACTCCTTCCAAGAGGATCCTTAACGGCAAGACTATTTATCAATCCTTCTTAGTTACATAATTCGAAATCCAAAATAGCCTTCTCCCTGGTTGGCTCCATAACATATTGCTCTAACAAATAATCTCTCATACACTCTATGAAATCTCCCTCGAGGCTACCCTTGCCAATTTGCTTAATCCAGTCAATATGCATGTTAAAATCATGCCCGATTGCCGTTGTGCACTTCTCACAGGCCCTCATTATTTCTTGGTTTATACTATGCCCCACTTTGGAGGTATAGCTCAGGGGCCTGTAAAATACTCCTACAAAATGAGTTTTTTCCCTTGTTTTTTTATTTCCACCAATATTGATTCAACATCTTGGCCCTTAGTGCCAATCTCATTTCTTAATACAGCCTTGATGTCATCTTTAACCAATAAAGCAACTCCAGCTCCTGTTCCATCCTGCCTATCCTTTTGGAATACCGAGTTCCCTTGGACATTTAACTCCAAGTGCCGGTCCTCGACCTCAGGTAGGGTGCTCTTTCCAAGAGTCAGTGCAGACTCGATGGGCCGAATGGCCTCCTTCTGCACTGTAAATTCTATGAAATCTATGTAATCCTGCAACCATGTGCCGTCAGCTCATTCCGAATACAGAGTGCATTTAGGTATAAGGTTTTTAAATATATCCTTCTGTCTTTTTGTTAGGCCCCCTTGCAGACTGAAGATCTGTTTGTGCTCCCCTATCCTCCGACCCTCCAGCTTCACAGTAGTCTCAGTAGTCTCTCACCTCAGGCACCAATCCATCCAAGGTGCCCCACCCTCCTATGCCACTATCCTCCTCTCTCTTCCCTCCCTTTCCTCATTCCTTCGCATACCTTCCGAGGGGAAAGAGTGCATTGTTCCACCTCGCTCGTCCCCTGAAGTCCCCTGTCCATTTTCAAATCTACACCGACACTACAAAGCCCACATTGTGGTGGGCGTGGCACTTGCCCTGATGGTTACTCCCCCTACGCCAGTGGCGGGGCAGTCCAGAGACACCGATGCGGGGGAACTGGCCTCTTTGGCCTACACTACTCCTGTAGCCTGCCACCCTTCCGGCTGCAAACCCCAAAGCTGGGAGTGAAACAGGGCTGGTTTAGCTCAGTGGGCTAGATAGCTGGTTTGTAATGCAGAACAAGGCCAGCAGTGCGGGTTCAATTCCCGTACCAGCTTACCCGAACAGGAGCCGGAATGTGGCAACTAGGGGCTTTTCACAGTAACTTCATACTTGGGACAATAAAAGATTACTATTATGATTAAGTGCTACACTCACCCCACAGTCACCATAGAGGTTTGCGTTCATGCAATGGCCGGGGTCATCAACCCTTCGGCCATTGTGACCGCCTCTCGTATGTAAGGTAAGGTTGCATTCTCCGGAGGGCCTAGCGGGTAGTCCACCTCGCCCTTGAAAAGGGGCTCACGGTACGTGGACCCTCTTGAGGCCACCGTCGTGAGGGTTATACTCTCCAATGTCCTGCCCTACCTCCCTATGGATCTGCTCCGCCCCCACCTCCAGCCACTGGGGGAGGTACGTTCCAAGGCAGCACCGCTCCCTCCTGGCCTAAGGTACCAGGTTTTCGTCCACCTGGCCCAGGAGGAGGTATTCGATGGGGATTCAAAGTCTCCCATCAAAGGGAGACTTTACGTATATTTTGGTCTGCAGATGGCGGGTGGTGCCATGCCTGCAAGAAGGTGGGCATGTGCGAAAGAATTGCCCCGCCTTCAAGGCCACCACGGACAACAAGGCAGCCGAGGCTGGCACCGCACCCTCTCTCCTGACGTTACCACTCCAGCTCCACGAGGGGACACCATCCAGCGCCTACCAACCAATCGGTTGCCGACATGGAGGAGGGAGGGCATCCGCAAGACCACAAGACCTGTAGGATGGCGAGGCAAGGATCGACCCCACACATTCCCGACTCCATCGGCCGAGAGAGCTCCGCGCCCTGGAACTCCGGCTCGAATGCGACTGATACACCTTGACCTGCGAACGCTCCAACTCATCTAAGGCCCATTGACGCCTCAGCGTCGGTACTGGGCCCAGCATCGCTTTAGCACGGGTCAACAAGAGTGGCGGCAGTGATGCACCCGACCTGAGCGCCGCGTAGATCAGTGAAGCCATGTCCCCAGGGGTAAAGTGTCGAGGAAAGAGCACCCCCCCCACCCCACCCACACACACACCGAGAACGGCGCCACTCCTTTGAGGGTTCTGCTGGGACAAGAGACTGCACTGGGTTGCTGGAATGGGTTCCTAGTGCCATCTATGTTGAGGCTGGCTATGGTCACATCCTGTCAGACATTTTGTCGAAGCTTGTCATCTTGAATTCATCATGACAATTGCAAGAATACCAATGTCAAAGGAAACAACAACTTTATACCATACGAGAAGAGAATGCCCATTAGTTAGCACGTGGACTCAGATTGTTGAAGGTGGTACAATGGAAAATGTACCTGTTAATGATGACTGATAGTTAAGTGCCAAGTATTATTTGAAAATTGAAACCAGGCAGCTTGACTCTGACAGGTGAAGACTCTGATAGGTCCCTGAGGAATGAACCCGTGAATAGCTATCACTTATTTTGTTCAGCTGAGTCAGGCACATTTTATTTAGCTGAGACAGGGACAATGTGTGCATGTTCTTTCTGTCTGCAAAGAACAGGGCCTTGTGTATTATCTGCTTCCAATACACACAAATATGTTACACTGCGAGCCTGACTGACAATCATAAATCGGTCATCAGAATCTTTTTTTGTAGCAATATTCAAATTGTTTGCAACAAATTTCAGATATGCTGACACAGAAAGAAGAATCTCATCATATGTCCCATAATTATTTATCTACCAGCGTTTAAATTACTTTTAAAACTCAAAACTATATTTTGAAAAGCATCAGGATAGATAAGTCCCCTGGGCCTGACAGGATATACCCAAGGTTACTACGGGAAACGAGGGAGGAGATTGCTGCGCCGTTGGCGATGATCTTTGCGCCCTCACTCTCCACTGGAGTAGTACCGGATAATTGGAGGGAGGCGAATGTTGTTCCCCTGTTCAGGAAAGGGAATAGGGAAATCCCTGGGAATTACAGACCAGTCAGTCTTACGCCTGTGGTGAGCAAAATATTGGAAAGGATTCGGAGACATAGGATTTATGATTATTTAGAAAAACATATATATATATATTTTTTTATAATATATTTTATTCAACTTTTTCGGCCAAACAAAACAGTACAAAGGGTTTTCCCCTTTTTACAACAGCAAAACAATATAAATAACCGTGACCGTATTTTAACAAATAAATAAATAATATATAAACTAAATGGCAACTGTAGAAAAACATAGTTTGATTAAAGATAGTCAGCTTTGTGAGGGGCAGGTCATGCCTCACAAGCCTCATTGAATTCTTTGAGGATGTGATGAGACACATTGCTGAAGGTCGGGCAGTGGATGTGGTGTATGTGGATTTCAGTAAGGCATTCTATAAGGTTCCCCATGGTAGGCTCATTCAGAAAGTTAGGGGGGCATGGGATGCAGGGAAATCTGGCTGTCTGGATACAGAATTGGCTGGCCGAAAGACAGCGAGTGGGAGTGGAAAGTATTCTGCCTTGAGGTCAGTGACCAGTGCTGTCCCGCAGGGATCTGTGCTGGGACCTCTGCTCTTTGTGGTTTTTATAAATCACTTGGATGAGTAAGTGGAAGGGTGGGTTAGTAAGTTTGCTGATGGCACGAAGGTTGGTGGAGTTGTAGATAGCATCGAGGGCTGTTGTAGGTTACAACAGGCCATTGACAGGATGCAGAGCTGGGCTGAGAAGTGGCAGATGGAGTTTAACCTTGATAAATGTGAAGTGATTCATTTTAGAAGGTCGAATTTGAATGCTGAATACAGGGTTAAAGGCAGGATCCTTGGAAGTGTGGACGAACAGAGGCATTTTGGGGTCAATGTACATAGATCCCTCAAAGTTGCCACCCAGGTAGATAGGGTTGTTAAGAAGGCGTATGGTGTGTTGTCTTCATTAGCAGGGGGATTGAGTTTAAGAGCCGTGAAATTTTGCTGCAGCTTTATAAAACCCTGGTTAGACCACACTTGGAATATTGTGTCCAGTTCTGATCGCCTCATTATAGAAAGGATGTGGATGCTTTGGAGAGGGTGCAGAGGAGATTTACCAGGAAGCTGCCTGGACTGGAGGGCATGTCTTATGAAGAAAGGTTGAGGGAGGTAGGGCTTTTCTCCATGGAGCGAAGGAAGAAAGAGAGGTGACTTCATAGAGGTGTACAAGGTGATGAGAGGCATGGATAGAGTGATTGGCAAGAGACTTTTCCCCAGGATGGAAATGGCTGTCACAAGAACAAAGAACAAAGAAATGTACAGCACAGGAACAGGCCCTTCGGCCCTCCAAGCCCGTGCCGACCATGCTGCCCGACTAAACTACAATCTTCTACACGTCCTGGGTCGGCATCCCTCTATTCCCATCCTATTCATGTATTTGTCAAGATGCCCCTTAAATGTCACTATCGTCCCTGCTTCCACCACCTCCTCCGGTAGCGAGTTCCAGGCACCCACTACCCGCTGCGTAAAAAACTTGCCTCGTACATCTACTCTAAACCTTGCCCCTCTCACCTTAAACCTATGCCCCCTAGTAATTGACCCCTCTACCCTGGGGAAAAGCCTCTGACTATCCACTCTGTCTATGCCCCTCATAACTTTGTAGACCTCTATCAGGTCGCCCCTCAACCTCCTTCGTTCCAGTGAGAACAAACCGAGTTTATTCAACCGCTCCTCATAGCTAATGCCCTCCATACCAGGCAACATTCTGGTAAATCTCTTCTGCACCCTCTCTAAAGCCTCCACATCCTTCTGGTAGTGTGGCGACCAGAATTGAACACTATACTCCAAGTGTGGCCTAACTTAGGTGCTGCAACATGACTTGCCAATTCTTATACTCAATGCCCCGGCCAATGAAGGCAAGCATGCCGTATGCCTTCTTGACTACCTTCTCCACCTGTTTGCCCCTTTCAATGACCTGTGGACCTGTACTCCTAGATCTCTTTGACTTTCAATACTCTTGAGGGTTCTACCATTCACTGTATATTCCCTCCCTGCATTAGACCTTCCAAAATTCATTACCTCACATTTGTCCGGATTAAACTCCATCTGCCATCTCTCCGCCCAAGTCTCCAAACAATCTAAATCCTGCTGTATCCTCTGACAGTCCTCATCGCTATCCGCAATCCCACCAACCTTTGTGTCGTCTGCAAACTTACTAATCAGACCAGTTACATTTTCCTCCAAATCGTTTATATATACTACAAACAGCAAAGGTCCCAGCACATATCCCTGTGGAACACCACAAGGGGACATAATTTTAAGGTGATTGGAGGAAGGTATAGTGGAGATGTCAGAGGTAGGTTCTTTACAGAGAGTGGTGGGTGCGTGGAATGCACTGCCAGCAGGGGTGGTGGAGTCAAGAGTCATGAGGGACTTTTAAGCGACTCTTGGACAGGCACATGGACAGCAGTAAATTGAAGAGGTGTAGGTTCGGTTGATCTTAGATGAGGATAAATAGTTGGCACAACATCGTGGGCCGAAGGGCCTGTACTATATTTTCTTACTTAAGATAGAGAAAAAATATTATACTATCTTAGTTACATTTGTTGCTGAAACTAAGTCAATAGTTTTAGTGTGACAATCATTTTGTGGCCGGAATCAATGTTATTTAAAAGAATAAATGTAACATGGTCAGAAGCCATTTTGAACTAACCTAGAAGACATTTTTAAAAAGCTAAACCAGTTACATAATTATTGGAATCAGCGAGATCAGTTAAACAGAGAGCCTTAATTTTGAGACAATAAACAGATGTATTAGTAAGTCTGCTCATATAACCTGTAACACAAAGTTTATAATGTTTTATGACTTATATTATACATAATTAACACTTGATTTTAAGTACACTAGTCACAGGCTGCTCTCCCGTCTGGAAAGACGAGATGCAACTCTCGGGACCTTGTAGGCCTTGACTGAACGAATAAATATGGATTTATTCAGACTGTCTCAATTATAAATTGACAGACAGTTAAATTAACCAATTATTGTTTGACACTTGGGTTAACTCAAAATAAGAGAAACAGCTTAAAAGAAGCCATTGCCTTAAGGTTAAGACAATGTGCATCAATATTGTAACTGGTCTGATTCGTAAGTTTGCGGACGACATAAAGGTTGGTGGAATTGCGGATAGCGGTGAGGACTGTCAGAGGATACAGCAGGATTTAGATTGTTTGGAGACTTAGGCAGCGAGATGGCAGATGGAGTTTAATCCGGATAAATGTGAGGAAGGTCTAATGCAGGTAGGGAATACAAAGTGAATGGTAGAACCCTCAAGAGTATTGAAAGTCAGAGAGATCTAGGTGTACAGGTCCACAGGTCACTGAAAGGGGCAACACAGGAGGAGAAGGTAGTCAAGAAGGCATACGGCATGCTTGCCTTCATTGGCCGGGGCATTGAGTATAAAAATTGGCAAGTCATGTTGCAGCTGTATAAAACCTCAGTTAGGCCACACTTGGAGTATAGTGTTCAATTCTGGTCGCCACACTACCAGAAGGATGTGGAGGCTTTAGAGAGGGTGAAAAAGAGATTTACCAGGATGTTGCCTAGTATGGAGGGCATTCGCTATGAGGAGAGGTTGAATAAACTTGGTTTGTTCTCACTGGAACGAAGGAGGTTGAGGGGCGAACTGATAGAGGTCTATACAATTATGAGGGGCATAGACAGAGTGGATGGTCAGAGGCTTTTCCCCAGGGTAGAGGGGTCAATTACTAGGGGGCATAGGTTTAAGGTGTGAGGGGCAAGGTTTGGAGGAGATGCACGAGGTAAGTTTTTTTTTATATACACAGAGGGTAGTGGATGCCTGGAACTCGCTGCCGGAGGTGGTGGTGGAAGCTGGGTCGATAGTGACGTTTAAGGGGCATCTTGACAAATAAATGAATAGGATGGGAATAGAGGGATACGGACCCCGAAAGTGTAGACAATCTTAGTTTAGACGGGCAGCATGGTCGGCGCAGGCTGCACGTCGGCAGCACGTTCCTGTGCTGTACTTTTCTTTGTTCTTTGTAATAGCTAAAACCATAAGACCATAAGTTGGAATCCTGGAGCCCTTTTATAGCTCGTAAAAAAGGTCTTGTTTTAAAACTCCAAGCATCTCGGTCTGGTCACTCGTGAATGAGAGTGTGAAGTACACTATTGCCAAATTGCTACATTTTCTCCATGACAATATTAATTAGCTGGATTACTTTATAAAGTCATTTTTTTGTGCTCTACAAAATGGACAACCGTCGAGCAGGCAAAACGTTTCCACCTGTTCACTTGATGCCTTGCAGCAGTTTCAAAGCAACAACGGTCACACAGACGGTGAGTTTGCTCCAACCACTTTCAAACAAAGGCAAGTCTTTCAATCTCCTATAATGGTGCTAATGGCCGAAGCATTAGCAGTCATAGTAAAATACTATCGACAAGAGAGAACCAATGTTTCGTGCTCCGGTAACAAAGGAATCCTGATTCCAATTAAACACCTTGGCCTTAGCGGGGTTCCGGTCACTTGGAATAACTCCCAAATTGTAAATCACACCAGGTTCTATACGGGCAGCACGGTCGCTCAAGTGGGGGCAGCACGGTAGCTCAAGTGGATGGCAGTGGCTTCACAACGCCAAGGTCCCAGGTTAGATTCCCCGCTGGGTCACTGTCTGTGCCGAGTCTGCACGTTCTCAGTGTCTGCGTGGGTTTCCTCCGGTTTCCTCCCGCAGTCCAAAGACGTGCAGGTTAGGTGGATTGGCTATGATAAATTGCCCTTAGTGACCAAAAAGGTTAGGAGGGGTTACTGGGTTATGGGGATAGGGTGGAAGTGAGGGCTTAAGTGGGTCGGTGCAGACTCGATGGGCCGAATGACCTCCTACTGCACTGTATGTTCTATGTTCTTAGTGTATACATCCTGTGTCCAACATTAGATATGTCACATGACCTGCCCCAATCTGCATTGTCATATTGCTCGTGGAACTGAATTCAAGCAGTTCCCGTTTGACCTCCAATGTGAACAGAACTCCAGGCTACAATCAAGCGCGGTAGCAGCAGAAAGAATCCTGGGCCTCATCAAATCCGCCAACTGCTGGAACCTTGGAACTCAAACCTCCAGACTAACTCACTGCGTACTTTCTCCCATCGTGGAAGTTGCACTTTGAAAACACTGAGCATTAAATAATTAGACAACCTCTCCTCAGAAGGAACATTCCAGTTGACTTCTAATTCTGGACACATGTAAAACCCTATCTTGTATTTTAGTTGGTCCTGCGTGAAACCCCTTCCTTATCCCTTATCTCCCATTTATTGTGAGAGTGTAAAAGGGGTGAAAGTTGCGAAATCCCTCCTGCATTTAGGTGTAAAAATAACCCAACCCTTTTTACTTCATCTTACCTAAAGCTTCCTGTGCAAGTTATTAGTAGAGGATTGGAACATTTCCAAATTTATGGGTTGGGGAAAATATGCCACCATTTTTAAAGGGCGAAAGAGGAAACCAAAATAAAAAAAACACATGGGTAAAGCGTGAAGAAATCAAGCAGTTTAAATTGACCCCCTCCTATCTCTGACATTTTGACTTGCTACCTTTCTACTTTTTAAATGTTTAATAAATTCTCCGAATTCAACACTTCGTGTTAATTCTTGCTGGATGATTAAGTCTTGTGGAACCTGGTGTGATTTACAATTTGGGAGTTATTCCAAATGACCGGAACCCCATAAATCTTCTTAAACATTGCATGTACATCATTGCGGAGATATTTATGTACCTGTAACCAGACCTGTATCCTAGATGTATCCACATACCTTAATGTTTTGTCTGTTCCCACTGATAACGCCAGCTTTCCAGATGGATGCACTGAAAGTGATGACACTTGGCCTCTGTTTAAAAAAAGAAACCAATTTAGCAGTGCATAATACAATCTATCTATTTCATTTTTTTTTCCTGTGGAGCACCGGCTTGGCCTGATTGAAACTCGCCCTCCTTCTCGCCACCTCCGCACTCCAATCTTGATACACGCGGATCACCGCGTTCTCCCGCCTGCTACTCTGTGTCTTCTTAGCCCATCTCAGGACCATCTCTCTGTCTTTGTAGCGGTGGAACCTCACCACTATTTCCCCTGCCTTCGGTTTTCTCACGAGGACCCGGTATGCTCCCTCCACTTCCAGGGGGCCCGTCAGGGCCTCAGCTCCCATTAAAGTATGGAGCATCGTACTCACATACGCCCCAACATCCGCTCCCTCTGACCCTTTGGGAAGACCCCAAATCCTTAAATTCTTCCTCCTCGAGCCATTTTCCAGGGCTTCCAGTCTCTCCATACACCTCTTATGCAGTGCCTCGTGCGTCTCTGTCTTCACCACCAAGCCCTGTATCTAGTCTTCATTCTCGGTTGCCTTTGCCTTCACTCCACGGAGCTCCATCTCCTGGGTCTTTTGCGTCTCCTTCAATCCCTCAATCGCCAGCAACATCGGCGCCAACACCTCCTTCTTGAGCTCCTCCACACATCGCCGGAGGAACTCCTGCTGTTCCGGGCCCCATACCATCTGGGCTCCCTCAGCCGCCATCTTGCTACTCCCTTCACTTCTCTGCCGCTGCTCCAGAGGATCCTCCGCAATCTGGCCACTACTATCTCTTCTTTCCATCCACACCCGGGGGGACTCCTTCCTTTATCGCCTCACACTGAGTTTGGCCGTGAAAAATTTCCGTTGGGGCTCCCAATAAGAGCCCAAAAGTCCGTTAAAACGGGAGGTGCCGAAACGTGCGACTCAGCTGGTCATCGCCGCAACCGGAAGTCTTCTATTAATACTCTTAATCAACAACTCATCCAGCGGCTTAAACATCCACTGCCTTCATCACAAGCTTACTGTGGATATTATGTGTACTATCTGCTGGATGCACCGCAGCAACCCACCATTGCTTTGACAGTACCTCGCAGCCTCATGATCTCCACCATCCAGAAAGACAAGGACAGCAGTTGCATGGGATGTCATCACGATCAAATCACCAGACATCCGGGGCGCGATTCTCCACTCCCACGCCGGCTGGGAGAATCGCCGGGGCCGCCAAAATTTCCGGGGACGCCGTTCCGACGCCCTCCCGCGATTCTCCCAAGCGGCGGGAACGGCCCGGTCGAATTTCGCGGGCCACAGGCCGGAGACACCGTAAATGGCGATTCTCCGGCACCCCCGCTATTCTGAGGCCCGGATGGGCCGAGCGGCCAGGCCAAAACAGCGGGTTCCCCCCGGCGCCGTCCACACCTGGTCGCTGCAGTCGTGGGCGGTGCGTGAACGCTGGGGGGGGGAAAGAGTGTAAATTCCACACAAACAGTTACCAGAGGCCAAAATTGAACCTAGATCCCTGGTGCTGTGAGACAGCAGTGCTAACCACCGTGCAGCCATGACGACCAAAGGTGGATGCTGAATTGGACTGGATGGAGAATTTGGGCATCATACGCCCGATGCAGTTTTCCGACTGGGCGGCACCGGTCATGAAACTGATGAATCATTTGTATGGCTAGTATAAAATGACGGTCAACCTCGTGTCTCGACTGGACTGTTATCTGCTCCGATCTTTATGCAAAGCTCTGGAGGTCGCACGTTTAAGAAACACGGCACGAGTCCCACTTGCCTCCAGTTGATCCTAACCCAGAGTCAAGACATTTGTAACCGTGAACACACACAGGGGTATATGATTACACCCATCTACCCGTTGGGGTTTCCTCCGCATGCGCAATACTCCAGCACGTAATGGAGAATATCCTGGAGGCCTAACCCGTGTGGCAGTCTATTTAGGCGATGTCCTGATCACGGGCTCATCCGACCAGGAGCATCTACAAAACCTGGCTGAGTGCTAAGGTGTTTTGAGGATGCCGGTGTCCACCCCGGTGGAACAAAGGTGTCTTCACTGTCCGAAGTAATGTACCTCAGCTACCGCGGAGACCGCCATAGCTTGCCCCCGGTGAAAGAAAAATTACAGACAATTCGTACAGGCAGGCTCCCGTACCAGGTGGCCCATCAAAACTCCGGTCATTCATGGGCCTGGTGAATTACTATGGCAAGTTCCTCCCAAACCTGGCCAGTTTTATCACCCCTCCACCGTCTGTGAAAGGTGGCGCAACATTGGGAGCGGGCCTGAGAGCAGTCGGCAGCTTTCGTCAAGGTGAAACAACAACTCTCATCAAGACTGCTGACCCACTTCGACCCAACCTAGCCACTCCCGTCGACATGTCTCCGCATGGCATCAGGGCCATGGTGGCCCACACTATGGACGACGGATCCGAATGTCCCATCACCTTTTCCTCAAGAACGTTGGCCGATGCGGAGACAAGATATGCTCAGATCGAGAAGGCGTGTTTGGCTGTCACGTTCGGGGTCAAGAAATTTAATCAATATGTCTATGGGCATTTCTTTACCGTTCCCATGGACCAAAAACCCCTCCTAGGGCTCTTCAAGCAAGATAGAGCGATTCCCATTGCTTTTGCCTGCATCCAGCATTGGCATTGCTGCTTGCAACATATGACTATGTTATGGAGCACCGCTCCGGAACCAAGATTCCCCAAGCCGACTCCTTAAGCCACCTGCCCCTACCACCAGGCCACCTACAGGTCGGCAAGATCATGGCCCCCCTCCATTTTATGGACCGGTCACCGGTCATAGCGTCGCGCATCCGCGAGTGGATCCAGACTGACCCTCAGTATGTCCGCCACATGGTGCAGTCTTGGGCTCAGCACAAGGGCCTTACCACAGGGCCTGAAGGCCCACACCACAAAGATGCAAGAGCTCAGCATAGAGGACGGCGTGCTCCTTTGGGGGACCTGCGTGGTGGTCACTGAACATGGATGCGGTCCACTCTTCATGGACCTTGCACCTTTAAGACCTCCAATACGTTCGACCAGTTTACTTACTCAAACGTTTTACTCAGGTGCCCTTATTTGCGAGATGAACAAAGGACAGGTGCCCTTATTTGCGAGATGAACAAAGGACAAAATAGGTTCACAGTTTAACTGCTGTGTGCTCTGTTTCAGACAGACAATGGCTCACCCCGCCTCACCAGACTGTGTCATACAACTTGAAAGCTTCTCAATTCATCGGGCGGACCGCACCGCTTCATCAGGAAAGCTAAGGGTGGAGGGGTTTTCCTCCCAATCAACACCTCCTGGTGCTTGGATGTGG
Source organism: Scyliorhinus torazame (assembly GCF_047496885.1). Taxonomy (NCBI): domain Eukaryota; kingdom Metazoa; phylum Chordata; class Chondrichthyes; order Carcharhiniformes; family Scyliorhinidae; genus Scyliorhinus; species Scyliorhinus torazame. The sequence continues at coordinate 37,823 of NW_027308937.1, forward strand.
CGACCCTGGCGACCTACTGCTCCCCGGAGCTGGAATACCTGACCGTGACGTGCCACCCATACCACATGAGTTCACTTCAGCCATTATCAAAGCTGTGTACATCCACCCCAAGCAGAAGTGAAGGCAGCACTGGACGAACTGTACAGAGTTGTAAACAACTACGAAACAGAGGCCTTCTTCATCGTGGCTGGGGACTTCAACAAGGCCAACGTCAAGAGTGTACTGCCATAATTCCACCAACATTTCTCCTGTCCCACCAGGGGCGACAACACTCTTGACCACTGCTACTCAAAAATCAAGAGTGCCTACCGTTCCATCCCTCCGACCGCACTTTGGAAAATCAGACCATAAGACGGTGCTCCTTTTCCTGGCATACAAGCAGAAACTCAAACGGGTGAATCCAGCTAAGAAGGTCATGCACTGCTGGTCCGAGGAAACAGAAGAGCTCCTACATGACTGCTTAGAGAGAGTGGACTGGTCCACATTTAAGAACGCAGTGACCAACTTAAAAGAGTATGGCACCACCGTCACAGACTTCATCAGCAAATGTGTGGGCGACTGTGTGCCAAAGAAACCATGGCTAAATCGAGAGATTAGACTCCCTACTGAAGGACAGGTGTGAGGCGTTCAAGTCAGGTGACCCTGACCTATACAAGAAATCCAGGTACAACCTCCGCAAAGCTATCCAAGATGCCAAGAGCGAATATCAGACCAAGCTAGAGTCACAGACTAGCGTTACAGACTCTCGGCGGTTGTGGCCGAGCAGTATTTCCAGCAGCAGCGCACCCCTCCCCGATGAACTCAATGCATTCCATGCTCGGTTCGAGCAGGAAACCAACGATCCGCTGTCCAGTGCCCCAGCAGCCCATAACACACCCATCACAGTTTCCGAAGTCAGATCATCCTTCCTGAACTTGAACCCTTGGAAGGAGACGGGTCCGATGGGACCCCTGGTCGTGCACTCAGAGCCTGCGCGGACCAGCTGGCAGATGTGTTCGCTGACATCTTTAACCTGTCCCTATTCCGCTCCGAGGTCCCCACCTGCTTCAAGAAGACCATCACACCGAATGGCGAACAAGGAAGAACCAGGCAACATGCCTCAATGACTACCGTTCGGTCATAATGAAGTTCTTTGAGAGATTGGTCATGAAGCGCATTAACTCTAGACTCCCAGAACACCTTGATCTACTGCAGTTTGCATACCGCCTCAACCGGTCCACAGCAGACGCCATCTCCTACACTCATCCCGAGAGCATTTCGACAACAAGGACTCCTACATTAGACTCCTATTTATTGACTACAGCTCCGCTTCAACACTATAATCCCAGCCAAGCTCTTCTCAAAGCTCCAAAACTTGGGACTTTCTCCTCACTCTGCAACTGGATCCTCAACTTTCTGACCACAGACCAATCAGTAAGAATAAACAACAACACCTCCTCCACAATACCAGGGCACCGCAAGGCTGCGTACTTAGCCCCCTGCTATACTCCCTGTACACATTCGACTGCGTGGCAAAATTTGGTTCCAACTCCATCTACAAGTTTGCTGACGATACAACCATAGTGAGCCGGATCTTGAATAACGATGAATCAGAATACAGGAGGGAGATAGAGAACCTAGTGGAGTGGTGCAGCGACAACACTCTACCCTCAACGGCAGCAAAACTAAAGAGCTGGTCATTGACTTCTGGAAGCCAAGTACTGTATACACCCCTGTCAGCATCAACGGGGCTGAGGTGCAAATTCCTAGGGGCACACATCACCAAAGATCTGTCCTGGTCCACCCATGTCGACGCGACCATCAAGAAAGCACAACAGTACCTATACTTCCTCAGGAAACAAAGGAAATTCGGCACGTCCACACTAACTCTTGCCAACTTTTACAGATGCACCGTAGAAAGCATCCTACGTGGCTGCATCACAGCCTGGTATGGCAAATGCGCGGCCCAAGACCGCAAGATTTCAGAGAGTCGTGAACACAGCCCAGTCCATCACACAAACCTGCCTCCCATCCATTGACTCCATCTACACCTCCCGCTGCCTTGGGAAAGCGGGCAGCATAATCAAAGACCCGTCTCACCCACCCAGCTTACTCACTCTTTCAACTTCTTTCATCGGGCAGGAGATACCAAAAGAACATAAGAACAAGGAACAGGGGTAAGCCACCTGGCCCCTCGAGCCTGCTCCGCCATTTAATGAGATCATGGCTGATCTTTGTGGACTCAGCTCCACTCTCCGGCTCGTACACCATATCCCCGAATCCCTTTATTCTTTAGAAAGGCCTCTTTTTCTTAAAAATGTTTAAAGGAGCCTCAACTGCTTCACTGGGCAAGGAATTCCAGAGATTCACAACCCTTTGGGTGAAGAAGTTCCTCCTATACTCCGTCCCAAACGAGAATCCAGGTTGGTATGTTGCCTCCCTGGTGCAAGGGTCAAGGATGTCTCGGAGCGGCTGCAGGGTATTCTGGAGGGGGAGGGTGAACAGCCAGCTGTCGTGGTGCATATAGGCACCAACGATATAGGTAAAAAACGGGATGAGGTCCTACAAGCTGAATTTAGGGAGTTAGGAGTTAAACTAAAAAGTAGGACCTCAAAAGGTAGTAATCTCAGGATTGCTACCAGTGCCACGTGATAGTCAGAGTAGGAATGACAGGATAGCTAGGATGAATACGTGGCTTGAGAGATGGTGCAAGAGGGAGGGTTTCAAATTCCTGGGACATTGGGACCGGTTCTGGGGGAGGTGGGACCTGTACAAATCGGACAGTCTGCATCTGGGTGGGACCGGAACCAATGTTCTCGGGGGTGTGTTTGCTAGTGCAGTTGGGGAGGGTTTAAACTAATGTGGCAGGGGGATGGGAACCGATGTCGGAAGTCAGTGGGGACGGAAACAAAAGGCAGGAAGGGAGAGTGTGTAAAGCATGACCAGAGAAAGCAGGGCAGAGAGCAAGGAAAGTCTACATTAAACTGCATTTATTTCAATGCAAGGGGCCTGACGGGCAAAGCGGATGAACTCAGGGCATGGATGGGCACATGGGACTGGGATATTATAGCTATGACTGAAACATGGCTAAGGGAGGGGCAGGACTGGCAGCTCAATGTTCCGGGGTACAGATGCTATAGAAAGGATAGAACTGGAGGTAAGAGAGGAGGGGGAGTGGCGTTTTTGATTAGGGAGAACATCACGGCAGTTCTTAGAGGGGATATATACGAGGGTCCGCCCACTGAGTCTATATGGGTGGAACTGAAAAATAAGAAGGGAGAGATCACCTTGATAGGACTGTACTACAGGCCCCCAAATAGTCAGCGGGAAATTGAGGAGCAAATATGTAAGGAGATTACAGATAGCTGCAAGAATAATAGGGTGGTAGTATTAGGGGACTTTAACTTTCCCAACATTGACTGGGACAGCCATAGCATTAGGGGCTTGGATGGAGGGAAATTTGTTGAGTGTATTCAGGAGGAATTTCTCATTCAGTATGTGGCTGGACCGACTAGAGAGGGGGCAAAACTTGACCTCGTCTTGGGAAATAAGGAAGGGCAAGTGACAGAAGTGAGGGATCACTTTGGGACAAGTGACCATAACTCCATTAGTTTTAAGATAGCTATGGAGAATGATAGGTCTGGCCCAAGAGTTAAAATTCTTAATTGGGGCAAGGCCAATTTTGATGGTATCAGACAGGAACTCTCAGAGGTAGATTGGGGGAGACTGTTGGCAGGCAAAGGGACGGCTGGTAAATGGGAGGCTTTTAAAAATGTGTTAACCAGGGTTCAGGGTAAGCACATTTCCTTTAGAGTGAAGGGCAAGGCTGGTAGAAGTAGGGAACCCTGGATGACTCGAGATATTGAGACTCTGGTCAAAAAAAAGGAGGCATATGACGTACATAAACAACTGGGATCAAGTGGATCCCTTGAAGAGTATATAGATTGTCGAAATAGAGTTAAGAGGGAAATCAGGAGGGCAAAAAGGGGACATGAAATTGCTTTGGCAAATAATGCAAAAGGAGAATCCAAAGAGCTTCTACAGATACATAAAGGGAAAAAGAGTAACTAGGGACAGAGTAGGGCCTCTTAAGGATCAACAAGGACATACATCTATGTGCAGAGCCACAAGAGTTGGGTGAGATCCTGAATGAATATTTCTCATCGGTATTCACGGTGGAGAAAGGCATGGATGTTAGGAAACTAAGGGAAATAAATAGTGATGTCTTGAGAAGTGTGCATATTACAGAGGAGGAGGTGCTGGAAGTCTTAAAGCGCATCAAGGTAGATAAATCCCCGGGACCTGATGAAATATATCCCAGGATGTTGAGGGAGGCTAGGGAGGAAATTGCGGGTCCCCTAACAGAGATATTTGAATCAACGGCAGCTACAGGTGAGGTGCCTGAAGATTGGAGAGTGGCGAATGTTGTGCCCTTGTTTAAGAAGGGCAGCAGGGAAAAGCCTGGGAACTACAGACCGGTGAGCCTAACGTCTGTAGTAGGTAAGTTGCTAGAAGGTATTCGGAGAGACAGGATCTACAAGCATTTAGAGGGGCAAGGACTGATTCGGGGCAGTCAGCATGGCTTTGTGCGTGGAAAATCATGTCTCACAAATTTGATTGAGTTTTTTGAGGGGGTGACCAAGAAGGTAGATGAGGGCAGTGCAGTAGACGTGGTCTACATGGACTTTAGCAAAGCCTTTGACAAGGTACCGCATGGTAGGATGTTGCAGAAGGTTAAAGCTCACGGGATCCAGGGTGAGGTTGCCAATTGGATTCAAAATTGGCTGGACGACAAGAAGACAGAGGGTGGTTGTAGAGGGTTGTTTTTCAAACTGGAGGCCTGTGACCAGTGGTGTGCCTCAGGGATCGGTGCTGGGTCCACTGTTATTTGTGATTTTTATTAATGATTTGGATGAGAATTTGGAGGCATGGTTAGTAAGTTTGCAGATGACACCAAGATTGGTGGCACAGTGGATAGTGAAGGTTATCTAGGATTGCAACGGGATCTTGATCAATTAGGCCAGTGGGCCGACGAATGGCAGATGGAGTTTAATTTAGATAAATGTGAGGTGATGCATTTTGGCAGGCCAGGACCTACTCAGTTAATGGTATGGCGTTGGGGAGAGTTATAGAACAAAGAGATCTAGGAGTACAGGTTCATAGCTCCTTGAAGGTGGAGTCGCAGGTGGACAGGGTGGTGAAGAAGGCATTCGGCATGCTTGGTTTCATTGGTCAGAATATTGAATATAGGAGTTGGGACGTCTTGTTGAAGTTGTACAAGACATTGGTACGGCCACACTTGGAATACTGTGTGCAGTTCTGGTCACCCTATTGTAGAAAGGATATTATTAAACTAGAAAGAGTGCAGAAAAGATTTACTAGGACGTTACCGGGACTTGATGGTTCGAGTTATAAGGAGAGGCTGGATAGACTGGGACTTTTTTCCCTGGAGCGTAGGAGGCTTAGGGGTGATCTTATAGAGGTCTATAAAATAATGAGGGGCATAGATAAGGTAGATAGTCAACATCTTTTCCCAAAGGTAGGGGAGTCTAAAACTAGAGGGCATAGGTTTAAGGTGAGAGGGGAGAGATTCAGAAGGGCCCAGAGGGGAAATTTCTTCACTCAGAGGGTAGTGAGTGTCTGGAATGGGCTGCCAGAGGTAGTAGTAGAAGCGGGTACAATTGTGTCTTTTAAAAAGCATTTAGATAGTTACATGGGTAAGATGGGTATAGAGGGTTATGGGCCAAGTGCGGGCAACTGGGACTAGCTTAATGGTAAAAACTGGGTGGCATGGACTGGTTCCATGCTGTAAACCTCTATGATTCTATGATTCTAATTAATTGACGCAATGTCAGTTACAGGGGTGCAGTGCTCTGACTGTGAGATGTGGCAGGTCCGGGAGGCTTCCAGCGTCCCGGATGGCTTCATCTGCAGAAAGTGCACCCAACTGGAGCTCCTCACAGATCGCATGGTTCGGTTGGAGCAGCAATTGGATGCACTTAGGAGCATGCAGGTGGCGGAAAGTGTCATAGATCGCAGTTATATAAATGTGGTCACACCCAAGGTGCAGGCAGAGAAATGGGTGACCACCAGGAAGGGCAGGCAGTCAGTGCAGGAATCCCCTGTAGTTGTCACCCTCTCGAACAGGTATACCCCTTTGGATACCTGTCGGGGGGGATAGCCTATCAGGGGAAAACAGCAGCAGCCAGAGCAGTGGCACCACGGCTGGCTCTGATGTTCAGAAGGGAGGGTCAAAGCGCAGAAGTGCGCTTAAAAGCGCAGTAATAGGGGACTCTATAGTCAGGGGCACAGATAGGCGCTTCTGTGGACGTGAAAGAGACTCCAGGATGGTATGTTGCCTCCCTGGTGCCAGGGTCCAGGATGTCTCCGAACGGGTAGAGGGCATCCTGAAGGGGGAGGGCAAACAGGCAGAGATCGTTGTACATATTGGAACTAACGACATAGGAAGGGGCATGAGGTCCTGCAGCAGGAGTTCAGGGAGCTAGGCAGAAAGTTAAAAGACAGGACCTCTAGGGTTGTAATCTCGGGATTACTCCCTGCGCCACGTGCCAGTGAGGCTAGAAATAGGAAGATAGAGCAGCTAAACACGTGGCTAAACAGCTTGTGTAGGAGGGAGGGTTTCCGTTATCTGGGCCACTGGGAGCTCTTCCGGGGCAGGTGTGACCTATATAAGGACGGGTTGCATCTAAACCGGAGAGGCATAAATATCTTGGCCGCAAGGTTTGCTAGTGTCACACGGGAGGGTTTAAACTAGTATGGCAGGGGGGTGGGCACGGGAGCAATAGGTCAGAAGGTGAGAGCATTGAGGGAGAACTAGGGAATAGGGACAGTGGGGCTCTGAGGCAGAGCAGACAGGGAGAAGTTCCTGAACACAGCGGGTCTGGTGGCCTGAAGTGCATATGTTTTAATGCAAGAAGTATTACGGGTAAGACAGGTGAACTTAGAGCTTGGATTAGTACTTGGAACTATGATGTTGTTGCCATGACAGAGGCCTGGTTGAGGGAAGGGCAGGATTGGCAGCTAAACGTTCCAGGATTTAGATGTTTCAGGCGGGATAGAGGGGGATGTAAAAGGGGAGGCGGAGTTGCGCTACTGGTTAGGGAGAATATCACAGCTGTACTGCGGGAGGACACCTCAGAGGGCAGTGAGGCTATATGGGTAGAGATCAGGAATAAGAAGGGTGCAGTCACAATGTTGGGGGTTTACTGCAGGCCTCCCAACAGCCAGCGGGAGATAGAGGAGCAGATAGGTAGACAGATTTTGGAAAAGAGTAAAAACAACAGGGTTGTGGTGATGGGAGACTTCAACTTCCCCAATATTGACTGGGACTCACTTAGTGCCAGGGGCTTAGACGGGGCGGAGTTTGTAAGGAGCATCCAGGAGGGCTTCTTAAAACAATATGTAGACAGTCCAACTAGGGAAGGGGCGGTACTGGACCTGGTATTGGGGAATGAGCCCGGCCAGGTGGTAGATGTTTCAGTAGGGGAGCATTTCGGTAACAGTGACCACAATTCAGTAAGTTTTAAAGTACTGGTGGACAAGGATAAGAGTGGTCCTAGGATGAATGTGCTAAATTGGGGGAAGGCTAATTATAACAATATTAGGCGGGAACTGAAGAACATAGATTGGGGGCAGATGTTTGAGGGCAAATCAACATCTGACATGTGGGAGGCTTTCAAGTGTCAGTTGAAAGGAATTCAAGACCGGCATGTTCCTGTGAGGAAGAAGGATAAATACGGCAATTTTCGGGAACCTTGGATAACGAGAGATATTGTAGGCCTCGTCAAAAAGAAAAAGGAGGCATTTGTCAGGGCTAAAAGGCTGGGAACAGACGAAGCCTGCGTGGAATATAAGGAAAGTAGGAAGGAACTTAAGCAAGGAGTCAGGAGGGCTAGAAGGGGTCACGAAAAGTCATTGGCAAATAGGGTTAAGGAAAATCCCAAGGCTTTTTACATGTACATAAAAAGCAAGAGGGTAGCCAGGGAAAGGGTTGGCCCACTGAAGGATAGGCAAGGGAATCTATGTGTGGAACCGGAGGAAATGGGTGAGGTACAAATGAATACTTTGCATCAGTATTTATCAAAGAGAAGAAATTGGTAGATGTTGAGTCTGGAGAAGGGAATGTAGATAGCCTGGGTCACATTGAGATCCAAAAAGACGAGGTGTGTCCTGTACAGCACAGGAACAGGCCCTTCGGCCCTCCCAAGCCCGTGCCAACCATGCTGCCCGACTAAATTACAATCTTCTACACTTCCTGGGTCCGTATCCCTCTATTCCCATCCTATTCATGGTATTTGTCATGGTGCCCCTTAAATGCCACTATCTATCTACCTATATTCTTATTGTAATAATAAAATTAGGGGCTGGTTTAGCACCATGGGCTAAACAGCTGACTTGTAATGCAGAACAATGCCAGCAGCGCAGGTTCAATTCCCATACCGGCCTCCCCGAACAGGCGGCGGAATGTGGTGACTAGGGGCTTTGCACATAACCTCATTGAAACCTACTTGTGACAATAAGCGATTATTATTATTATCCGTGGTGGTTCAATCAAGATCCATTGTTCACTGTAGGCAGCACGGTAGCACAAGTGATTAGCACTGTGGCTTCACAGCGCCAGGGTCCAAGGTTCGATTCCCTGCTGGGTCACTGTCTGTACGGAGTCTGCACATTCTCCCTCTGTCTGCGTGGGTTTCCTCCGAGTGCTCCGGTTTCCTCCCACAGTCCAAAGACGTGCAGGTTAGGTGGATTGGCCATGATAAATTGACCTTAGTGACCAAAAAAGGTTAGGAGGGGTTACGGGGATACGGTGGAAGTGAGGGCTTAACTGGTTCGGTGCAGACACGATGGGCCGAACGGCCTCCTTCTGCACTGCAAGTTCTATGTTCTATAGCTCCCCTTGTCTGACCAGCCATCAGCCCATTAAGGAGTCTGATGTATTCTTTTGGCTGTTCTTCGTCCTGCTGCAAAGTTGATCACCTGTGTCTGGAAGTTTGTTACATAGTCATAGTCTTTGGAGTGGGTAATCAAAAAGTCCATATAGCAATAAGAGGTGCAGCCCTTCACTGGAGTGCTTTTGCAGATGGCCACCATCGATTCCAGCCAGGGCCTCATGAGAGTTTCTGTTCCTGGCCTATGTGTATCTTTTCAGCCTGTTTTCAGTACGACAACTTCCACAATGGACGCCCAGGCATGTCCAAGATGAAAATGTTAGCTTGAAACTTATGTCTGGTGGCCCAGCATCAATGCAGACATCGAGCCTGTGCACCAGCACTGTGCCGAGTGTCAGGCATACCAGAAATTGCCTCCAACAGTCCGTCTCCCCCTTGGGAATGGCCAGTTCATCCGTGGTCTCGCCTCCATATAGACTTCGTGCTCCGCTTTCAGGGGGCAATGTTCCTCGTCGACACCCACTCCAAGTGGATGCAGGTCCTCAAGATACAGGAGATGACAGCCCAGACCACCATAGAGAAACTCCCACACATTTTCAGCACGCACGTCATACTGGAGGTTCTGGTATTATACAATGGTACGACGTTTACGAGCACGGACTTTGCAGCATTCATGTCCGTCAATGGGATCCGTCACTTGAGGACCACCCCTTACCATCCAGCTTCGAATGGGTTGGCCAAGAGGGAGGGGCAAACTTTTATGCTTGGAATGACAAAGCAAATATCGGGATCCAGAGCCACCCGCTTGGCAAGGTTCTTATTCTGCTAGCGGACAACCTGCATGAGTTCTCCCAGTGAGCCAGAGAAAACACAGCCAGAGTGAGGCACAGCGAAGAGCGAGCTTGGGAATTTGAAGCTCGGTGGGAATTGAATCGGTAAGACTGTCCCTTTTTAAATTTCAGGAATTTAAGTTAATCTAGAATTGTGCAGTGAAGGTTAACAAGGGGCTGCCCGCTTCTGGGTGCGGCTATGCAGAGCTAGGTCGCATATTCAGTAGCTCCCGCTTGGAACGGACTTTTGGGCTCTTTTACAGGGCCCCCACGGCATTTGTTTGACATTTCCCGGTGTGGGAAGAAGACTGCAGCATTCCCCTGACAGTGTCCCCCAGGAACGTTATGTATTTTGGCTACCAGACCCGGCAGAAACAGTAAAAGATTTGGCTGCAACAGGATAAACAGGGTCTCTTCCAGCATGCAGGCGGGGGAAGGGCAAGCTTAAAGCTGCAATCTGACTTGACTCTATAGAACATAGAACGATACAGCGCAGTACAGGCCCTTCGGCTCACGATGTTGCACCGAAACAAAAGCCATCAAACCGACACTATGCCATTATCATCCATATGTTTATCCAATAAACCTTTAAATGCCCTCAATGTTGGCGGGTTCACTACTGTTGCAGGTAGGGCATTTCACGGCCTCTTTGCGTAAAGAACCTACCTCTGACCTCTGTCCTATATCTATTACCCCTCAGTTTAAAGCTATGTCCCCTCGTGCCAGCCATTTCCATCCGCGGGAGAAAGCTCTCACTGTCCACCCTATCTAACCCCCTGATCATTTTGTATGCCTCCATTAAGTCTCCTCTTAACCTTGTTCTCTCCAACGAAAACAACCTCAAGTCCATCAGCCTTTCCTCATAAGATTTTCCCTCCATACCAGGCAACATCCTGGTAAATCTCCTCTGCACCCGCTCCAAAGCCTCCACGTCCTTCCTATAATGCGGTGACCAGAACTGTACGTAATACTCCAAATGCGGCCGTACCAGAGTTCTGTACAGCTGCAACATGACCTCCCGACTGCGGAACTCAATCCCTCTACCAATAAAGGCCAACACTCCATAGGCCTTCTTCACAACCCTATCAACCTGGGTGGCAACTTTCAGGGATCTATGTACATGGACACCTAGATCCCTCTGCTCATCCACACTTCCAAGAACTTTACCATTAGCCAAATATTCCGCATTCCTGTTATTCCTTCCAAAGTGAATCACCTCACACTTCTCTACATTAAACTCCATTTGCCACCTCAGCCCAGCTCTGCAGCTTATCTATATCCCTCTGTAACCTGCTACATCCTTCCACACTGTCGACAACACCACCGACTTTAGTATCGTCTGCAAATTTACTCACCCACCCTTCTGCGCCCTCCTCTAGGTCATTGATAAAAATGACAAACAGCAACAGCCCCAGAACAGATCCTGGTGGTACGCCACTTGTAACTGAACTCCATTCTGAACATTTCCCATCAACCACCACCGTCTGTCTTCTTTCAGCTAGCCAATATCTGATCCACATCTCTAAATCTCCCTCAATCCCCAGCCTCCGTATTTTCTGCAATAGCCTACCGTGGGGAACCTTATCAAACGCTTTACTGAAATCCATATACACCACATCAACTGCTCTACCCTAGTCTACCTGTTCAGTCACCTTCTCAAAGAACTCGATAAGGTTTGTGAGGTATGACCTACCCTTGACAAAGCCATGCTGACTATCCCTGATCATATTATTCCTATCTAGATGATTGTAAATCTTGTCTACCCACTACAGAAGTGAGGCTCACCGGTCTATAGTTGCCGGGGTTGTCTCTGCTTCCCTTTTTGAACAAAGGGACCACATTTGCTATCCTCCAGTCCTCTGGCACTATTCCTGTAGCCAATGATGACATAAAAATCAAAGCCAAAGGTCCAGCAATCTCTTTCCTGGCTTCCCAGAGAATCCTAGGATAAATCCCATCAGGCCCCGGGGACTTATCCATTTTCAGCCTGCCCAGAATTGCCAACACCTCTTCCCTACGTACCTCAATGCCATCTATTCTAATAGCCTGGTCTCAGCATTATCCTCCACAACATTATCTTTTTCCAGAGTGAATACTGACGAAAAATATTCATTTAGTATCTCTCCTATCTCTTCAGACTCCACGCACAACTTCCCATCCCTGTCCTTGACTGGTCCTACTCTTTCCCTAGTCATTCGCTAGTCATTCGCTTATTCCTGACATACCTATAGAAAGCTTTTGGGTTTTCCTTGATCCTACCTGCCAAATACTTCTCATGTCCCCTCCTCGCTCGTCTTAGCTCTCTCTTTAGATCCTTCCTCGCTACCTTGTAACTATCCATCGCCCCAACTGAAACTTCACACCTCATCTTCACAGAGGCCTCCTTCTTCCTCTTAACAAGAGATTCCACTTCTTTGGTAAACCATGGTTCCCTCGCTCTACGCCTTCCTCCCTGCCTGACCGGTACCTACTTATCAAGAACACGCAGTAGCTGATCCTTGAACAAGCTCCACTTATCCAGTGTGCCCAACACTTGCAGCCTACTTCTCCACCTTATCCCCCCCAAGTCACGTCTAATGGCATCATAATCGCCCTTCCTCCAGCTATAACTCTTGCCCTGCGGGGTATACTTATCCCTTTCCATCACTAACGTAAACGTCACCGAATTGTGGTCACTGTCCCCAAAGTGCTCTCCTACCTCCAAATCCAACACCTGGCCTGGTTCATTACCCAAAACCAAATCCAACGTGGCCTCGCCTCTTGTTGGCCTGTCAACATATTGTGTCAGGAAACCCTCCTGCACACTGTACAAAAACCGACCCATCTAATGTACTCGAACTATATCTTTTCCAGTCAATCTTTTCCACTCTATCAAAGGTGAATTCTAGCAGCAGAGGGAACAACTGTGAAAAGATCTACCAAGGCCATTGAAGAAGCAGGGACGAGGCCTCCGGTGGCGGCCATGGAGGAGTAGGTCGCGCATTCGGCAGCTCCCGTCTGGAACGGACTCCCAGACCTTTTTCAGGAGTTTCCATAGACTTTTTGGGGCAGACTGGTGAAGCGAACACTGCCAAAAGGATTCCCTCTCGACTTCCGGTTGCGGCTATGCGGAGCTAAGCCGCACGATTCGGCAGCTCCCGCTACCACGGACTTTCGGGCTCGTTAGAGGAGCCCCAACGGAACTTTTTTTTTTTTCCCCCCCCGTGGGGAAGGGAAGAGAGAGGTCCCCCTCCAACTTCTATGAAACGGACCAGAAGTGTAACGGCCAAAGGAGCGGCACTGGAGCAACGGGAGAAGCGAGGGGAAGAAAACAAAATGGCGGCGGCCAGGGACAAAGGGGAGCTGCAGGAGTTCATCAAGCGCTGCTTCGAGGAGCAGCGCGAGGAGATGCGCAAGGAGATGTTGGCGCCTATGCTTTCGGCTATTGAAGGACTCGGGATCACCCAGAAGGCCCACGAAGCTAAGATCCAGGAGGTACAGAAAAGAGTCAGTCAGAACGAGGACGAGCTCGTGGGCCTGGCGGTGAGAGTGGAGCAGAACGAGGCGCTACACAAGAGGTGGGCGGGAAGACTCGAAGACCTGGAGAACAGGTCGAGGAGAAAGAATCTGCGAACCCTGGGTCTCCCTGAGGGAGTGGAGGGGGCTGATGCCGGGGCATATGCGAGCAAGATGCTCGAGGCGATGATGGGCACGAAGGCCCCTTCGAGGCCGCTGGAGTTGGATGGGGCACATCGGGTGCTGGTGAAGAAGCCCCAGGCAAATGAGCCGCCAAGGGCGATGGTGGTGAGGTTCCACCGGTTCACGGACAGAGAGTGGGTCCTGAGATGGGCCAAGAAGGAGCGGAGCAGTAAGTGGGACAATGCAGAGATCCGAATATACCCCGACTGGAGCATGGAGGTTGCAAAGCGGAGAGCGGGTTTCAACCGGGCCAAAGCAGCGTTGTACCGGAAAGTGAAATTCGGAATGCTGCAGCCAGCGCGACTGTGGGTCACATACAAGGGCCAACACTATTACTTCAAAACGCCTGAAGAGGCATGGACCTTTGTACAAGCCGAAAAGTTGGACTCTAACTGAGGGTTTGTGAGGGTGGGGGGGATGTTTTGGGGTTTGATGTGTGATGATTGTTGTATATAGGGGGTCAATCATGCGCAGGAAATGTTACATGGGCTGGGGGAGAGAGAGACAAGGCTGCGACAGGAGCTGCGCCAGAGGGGGCGGAGCGGGCTTTGGAAAGGCGGGAAGGGGAACGAAGGATTGGGAGACTCCCACGCGGGGAGGTGAATGGGACGGCGGGGGAAGCCGGGGTCAGCAGGCGTCAGTTGACTTATGGGAGTGACATGGGGGGAGCAAAAAAGCTAGACAGGGGACTAGCAGGGGGGGGGGCGGGTGGAAAGAGTTGCTGCTGCACTGGCCGAAAGGGAATGGGACACAGAAGAGGTGGTCGGGACAGGGGTCCCCCCTCTGGGGGACTGGAGGGTGAGGGAGGCGTGGACACAGGACTGGCCCAGAAAAGGAGATGGCTAGTCGGCAGGGCGTTGGGGGGGGGGGGGGGGGGGGGAGGGGGGGGTGAGAGAGTCCCTCCAATCCGGCTGATAACGTGGAATGTGAGGGGCCTGAATGGGCCGGTGAAGAGGGCTCGAGTGTACTGAAGGCGGCCGTGGTCATGCTCCAAGAGACACACCTTCAGGTGGCGGACCAGGTCAGGTTAAGAAAGGGATGGGTAGGACAGGTTTTCCACTCGGTACTGGACGCGAAGAATAGAGGGGTGGCAATATTGGTGGGAAAGCGGTGTCATTTGAGGCCAAGACTATTGTCGCGGACAATGGAGGGCGATATGTAATGGTGAGCGGTAGGCCACAAGGGACGTGGGTGGTGTTGGTAAACGTATACGCCCCGAACTGGGATGATGCAGGATTCATGAAGCGCATGTTGGGGCGCATTCCGGACCTGGAGATAGGAGGCCTGATAATGGGAGGGGACTTCAATACAGTGTTGGATCCAGCACTGGACCGCTCCAAATCAAGGACTGGAAAGAGGCCGGCGGCGGCCAAGGTACTTAGGGGGTTTATGGATCAGGTGGGGGGAGTGGACCCATGGCTGTTTGCAAGGCCAGGGAATTTTCTTTCTTCTCCCATGTACACAAAGCCTACTCCCGGATAGATTTCTTTGTTCTGGGTAGGGCACTCATCCCGAGGGTGGAGGGGACGGAGTATTCGGCTATAGCCGTTTCGGAACATGCCCCGCACTGGGTGGAACTGGAGCTGGGAGAGGAGAGGGACCAACGCCGGTTGTGGCGGCTGGATGTGGGACTGTTGGCGGACGAGGTGGTGTGTGGGAAGGTGAGGGGGTGTATCGAAAGGTACTTGGAGGCCAACGACAACGGGGAGGTGCGGGTGGGGGTGGTATGGGAGGCGTTGAAGGCGGTGATCAGGGGAGAGCTAATTTCCATTAGGGCCCATAGGGAGAAGACAGAGGGTATGGAAAGGGAGAGGTTAGTGGGGGAGATTTTGAGAGTGGACAGGAGATACGCAGAGGAGGAAAGATTACTTGGGGAAAGACGACGGCTCCAGATGGAGTTTGACCTGTTGACCACAGGGAAGGCGGAGGCACAGTGGAGGAAAGCGCAGGGGGCGACCTACGAGTATGGGGAAAAGGCTAGTCGGATGCTGGCACACCAGCTCCGCAAGAGGATGGCAGTGAGGGAAATAGGGGGAGTCAAAGATGGAAGGGGAGCCACGGTTCGGAGTGCGACGAAAATAAACAAGGTATTCAAGGCCTTTTATGAAGAGCTGTACAGATCCCAGCCCCCAGCGGGGGAAGAGGGGATGAGACGATTCCTAGATCAGCTGAGATTCCCGAGGGTGGAGGAGCAAGAGGTGGCTGGTTTGGGGGCACCAATTGGGTTGGAGGAGCTGAGCAAGGGTTTGGGGAGCATGCAGGCGGGGAAGGCCCCGGGACCGGACGGATTCCCGGTGGAGTTCTACAGGAAGTACGCAGACCTGTTGGCCCCGCTACTGGTGAGGACCTTTCATGAGGCAAGAGAGGAGGGGACCCTGCCCCCGACAATGTCGGAAGCGACAATTTCTTTGATCCTAAAGCGGGACAAGGACCCACTGCAATGTGGATCATACAGGCCGATCTCGCTCCTCAATGTGGATGCAAAGTTGCTGGCAAAAGTGCTGGCCACGAGGATCGAGGACTGTGTCCCGGGGGTAATCCACGAGGACCAGACGGGATTTGTAAAGGGCAGGCAACTAAACACCAATGTGCGGCGGCTCTTAAACGTGATAATGATGCCATCGGAGGAGGGAGAGGTGGAGATAGTGGCAGCTATGGACGCGGAGAAGGCCTTTGACCGAGTAGAGTGGGAGTACCTCTGGGAGGTGCTGCGTAGGTTTGGATTCGGGGTAGGGTTTATCAATTGGGTTAAGCTCCTTTACAGAGCCCCGATGGCGAGTGTAGTGACGAACCGGCGGAGGTCGGAGTACTTTCGACTGTACCGAGGGACGAGGCAGGGGTGCCACCTGTCCCCCGTTGTTCGCATTGGCGATCAAACCATTGGCCATGTAATTGAGGGAGTCTAATAAATGGAGGGGGGTGGTCTGAGGGGGAGAAGAGCATCGGGTGTCGCTATATGCGGATGACCTGTTGCTGTACATGGCGGATCCAATGTAGGGGATGGTGGAGGTCATGCAGACTCTAAGGGGGTTTGGGGAGTTTTCGGGCTATAAGCTCAATGTAGGGAAGAGTGAGCTCTTTGTATTACAGGCGGGGGACCAAGAAAAAGGGATAGGGGACTTACCGCTGAGGAGGGCAGAGGGGAGCTTTCGGTATCTGGGGATCCAGATAGCCAGGAGTTGGGGGACCCTACATAAACTGAATCTGACGAGGTTGGTGGAGCAAATCGAGGAGGATTTCAAAAGATGGGACATGTTACCGCTCTCGCTGGCGGGTAGAACATAGAACAATACAGCGCAGTACAGGCCCTTCGGCCCACGATGTTGCACCGAAACAAAAGCCATCTAACCTACACTATGCCATTATCATCCATATGTTTATCCAATAAACTTTTAAATGCCCTCAATGTTGGCGAGTTCACTACTGTAGCAGGTAGGGCATTCCACGGCCTCACTACTCTTTGCGTAAAGAACCTACCTCGGACCTCTGTCCTATATATATTACCCCTCAGTTTAAAGTTATGTCCCCTCGTGCCAGCCATATCCATCCGCGGGAGAAGGCTCTCACTGTCCACCCAACAGGTAGAGTGCAGTCGGTCAAAATGGTGGTCCTTCCGAGGTTTCTGTTTGTGTTTCAGTGCCTTCCCAGCGTGATCACGAAGGCCTTTTTTAAGAGAGTAGGCAGGAGTATTATGGGGTTTGTGTGGGCGAATAAGACCCCGAGAGTAAGGAGAGGGTTCCTGGAACGCAGTAGGGACCGAGGAGGGTTGGCGCTGCCAAACCTGGGGAGCTACTACTGGGCAGCAAATGTGGAGATGATCCACAAGTGGGTTATGGAGGGAGAGGGGGCGGCATGGCAGAGGATGGAGATGGCATCCTGTAAAGGAACGAGCCTGGGGGCGTTGGTGACGGCACCGCTGCCGCTCTCGCCGACAAAGTATACCACGAGTCCAGTGGTGGCGGCAAAGCTAATGATCTGGGGCCAGTGGAGACGGCACCGGGGTGCAATGGGAGCATCGGTGTGGTCCCCCATCAGGGGTAACCACCGGTTTGTCCCGGGGAAGATGGACGGGGTTCCAGAGCTGGCATCGGGCGGGGATTGGAAGAATGGGGGACCTGCTCATCAACGGGACGTTTGCGAGCCCAGGGGTACTGGAGGAGAAGTTTGAGTTACCCCCGGGAAATGCCTTTAGATATATGCAGGTGAGGGCTTTTGTGAGGAGACAGGTGAGGGAATTCCCGTTGCTCCCGGCACACGAAGTTCAAGATAGGGTGATCTCGGGTGTGTGGGTCGGGGAGGGCAAGCTGTCGGAAATACACCAGGAGTTGAAAGAAGAGGGGGAAACGCTGGTAGAAGAGTTGAAGGGTAAATGGGAGGAGGAGCTGGGGGAGGGGATCGAGAAAGGTCTGTGGGCTGATGCCCTAGGTAGGGTTAATTCCTCCTCCTCGTGTGCCAGGCTCAGCCTGATACAATTTAAGGTGGTCCACAGAGCGCACTTGACGGGGGCGAGGTTGAGTAGGTTCTTTGGGGTAGAGGACAGATGTGGAACGTGCTCAGGGAGCCCGGCGAACCATGTCCATATGTTTTGGTCATGCCCGGCACTGGAGGGGTTCTGGAGAGGAGTGGCGGGAGCAATATCTCAGGTGGTGAAAGTCCGGGTCAAGCCAAGCTGGGGCCTAGCAATATTTGGAGTAGTGGACAAACCGGGAGTGCAGGAGGCAAAAGAGGCCGGCATTCTGACCTTTGCGTCCCTAGTAGCCCGGCGAAGGATCTTTCTAATGTGGAAGGAGGCGAAGCCCCCCAGCCTGGATAAATGATATGGCTAGGTTCATAAAGTTGGAGAGGATTAAGTTCGCCTTGAGAGGGTCTGCGCAGGGGTTCTACAGGCGATGGCAACCGTTCCTAGACTATCTCGCGGAGCGTTAGAGGAAGGTTGGTCAGCTTCAGGCAGCACCAGAACGTACGGACATGGTTGGCTGGGACCCTCCCACACTGCTCACAACTAACCTCCACCCCCTCAAACAGCTGGCTCATCCTCACCTTCATTAAGTGCGCCCCATATTACTTACATAGAACACACAGTGCAGAAGGAGGCCATTCGTCCCATTGAATCTGCACCGACCCACTTAAGCCCTCACTTCCACCCTATTCCCATAACCCAATAACCCCTTCTAACCTTTTTTGGTCACTAAGGGCAATTTATCATGGCTAATCCACCTAACCTGCACGTCTTTGGACTGTGGGAGGAAACCGGAGCACCCGGAGGAAACCCACGCAGACACAGGGAGAACGTGCAGACTCCGCACAGACAGTGACCCAGTAGGGAATCGAACCTGGGACCCTGGCGCTGTGAAGCCACAGTGCTATCCACTTGTGCTACTTTCAGCTGAATAAACCCCAGCCTCACACACGAGGCATTGACCCTTTGCAACACTTCGCACAATAATCCTTCTTCCAGCCCCATCTCCAGCTCTTCCTCCCACTTGGCCTTAATCCCTTCCATAGACTCCTTATTCTCCTCAGTAATCCAACCATAAATCGCTGAAACAACCCCACTCTCCAACCTCCCCATCTACTCCAGCAATGAGGGCGGCGGTGCCACCTGGAAACCTGAAAAAGTCTTTCTTGCAAAATTCTGCACCTGCTTATACCTAAACCCTCCTCGCGCTGCAGCCCATACTTCACCCCCAACTCCTCTAAACTTGCGAAACTCCCCTCCAGAAACAGTTCCTTCATCACTTTCACCCCTTTGTCCTCCCATCCCCGGAACCTCGCATCCATGCTCCCCGGCTCAAAACCATGATTCCCTCTTATCGGCATCACCCTCGACCCAATCCTCAACTTGAAGTGCTGTTGAAATTGCCCCCAAGGTCCTCAGCGTGGCTACCACTACCAGATTCCCAGAATACTTCTCTGTGGCTAGCGGCAGAAATCCCGACCCCTTACAGGACCCTGCCTCCATCCGCACCCACAAAGCTTCCAACTCCTTCTTCCAGCCCTGCACTTTCTTCCTATTCGCCGCCTAGTAATAGTGCAATAGATTTGGAAGAGCCATGCCCCCTTTGAAGCACAGTCTTCCATATCCTCACCACCTTTCCTGCCCACACATACGACAAGACCAGCCTATCGACCCCTCGAAAAAATGCCTTTGACAAAAAGACCAGTAGACACTGGAACAGGAACAGAAAACATGGCAAAATATTCATTTCGACTGCCTGCACCTGGCCAGCGAACGACAAAGGGAGACTATCCCACCTCCCACTCTTGAAATTTAGTTTACGGAGTCGCGCCCAGTCCATGCTACTGCACCCCCAAGTACCTAATGTGAGTTGTCGCAACCCTAAATGGCAACACCTCCACCTGAAAGAGACAAGACAAAACACTTTATTCCCCAAGTTCAATTTAGACCCCCAAAACATCCCAAATTCCCCTCCCAACCCCATTACTTTCTTCACCAAAGAGCCGGTCCATGATATACAGTTGAAGAGTATAGGACTTGTCGGAGTAGAGTTGAGAGAGAAATCAGGAGGTCAAAAAGGGGACACGAGTGTGTCTTGGCAGATAAGGCAAAGGAAAATCCAAAGAGCTTTTACAGATACATAAAGGGTAAAAGAGTGCCTAGGGCCTCTTAAGGATAAACAAGGTCATCTATGTGCAGATCCACGAGGGATGGGAGAGGTCCTAAATGAATATTTCTCATCACTATTTACTGTTGAGAAAGGCACAAATTGGGGAAATAAAAAGTGATGTCTTGAGGAGTGTACATATTACAGAGAAGGTGGTGCTAGAGGTATTAAAGCACATCAAGATAGATAAATCCCCGGGACTTTGTGGAAGGCTAGGGACAAAATTACCGGCCCCCTGGCTGAGATATTTGAATCATCGACAGTGACAGGAGAGGTGACTGAAGGTTAGAGGGTAGCAAATGTTGTGCCCTTGTTTAAGAAGGGCTGTTGGGATAAGCCTGGGAACTACAGACCGGTTAGCCTTACTTCTGTAGTGGGTAAATTGTTAGAAGGTATTCTGAGGGACAGGATCTACAGGCATTTAGACAGGCAAGGGCTAATTAGGGGAAGTCAGCATGGCTTTGTAAGGGGAAAGTCATGTCTCACAAATTTGATTGAGTTTTTTGAAGGAGTAACCAAGAAGGTAGATAAGGGCAGTGCAGTCGACGTTGTCTAAATGGACTTTAGCAAGGCCTCTGACAAGGTAGGTTGTTGCAAAAAGTTAAATCTCATGGAATCCAGGGTGAGTAGCCAATTGGATACAAAATTGGCTTGGCGACCGAAGCCAAAGGGTGGTTGTTGTTAAGTAATGGGTTACGAGACATTGCAATTAGTTGCCTCATTTATGTTAAGTATCCATTAATTGACAGTGATATGTAAAAGGGCTTCAGGTGGCCTCTGTCAGGTGGTGTGTTGTTAAGAGTTTTGTGCAGAGGCTGTGGAAGTGAAATAAATGTGTTTGTGAAAAAGGAACAGAACTTTAGACTCTACATATCATAGCAACTAAAACGTCTAACAATTGGTAGCAGAGGATGGTTGCTGTGTAAATGTGAAGGGTTGAAAGATACAACTTTTCCAGATCAAACCAAGGAGTGAGTGAGAAAAGAAAACAAAAAGGGATATATGGCTGAACCGAGGATAAAGATGGCTGGATATGACTATCCCCCCTTATTTTCTGAAAGGGAATCGTACGACCAATGGAGAAGTGCAGTAGTTACGTGGACTAAGATAACTGCTTTGGGAAAGAGAAAACAAGGTATGGCATTGGCTCTTTCTCTACCATATGGCAGTAAAATCCGAAACCAAGTGTTTTCTGAGCCGGAATTGAAGAGATAGACTCAGAAAAAGGTCTGGAGACTTTATTACATTATATGGAGAAGATTTATAAGAAAGATGACTTGTTAAGTGCGTATGAAGCATGGTTGGATTTTGATAAGTTCCGGAAAATGGAGGATATCTCCATGGAAGACTATATAATGGAATTTGGCAGACTACATAAAAGGCTACAGGAACACAACCTGGAATTTCCACAGTTGGTGTTGGCCTTTAAATTACTTGACTGTGCTAGAGTGAGCAACATGGATAGGCTCCTGGTTTTGACAGGAGTTCGGTTTACTGATAAGGATACCTTATTCGAACAGATGACAAAAGCTTTACAAAAGTTTCTGGGGAAACATTCGATTCCGATGGCTCTGATGACCCAAATAGGTCAGCCTGCAATAAGGCAGAATATGGAAGATACACTACTAACAGAATGGCGAAATTGTATGGCTACGAACAGGGCTCAAGACTGTAGAAGGAGACCGAGACAAGGAAATTATGAAGACAGAAACCCAGTTAGAACCTACAATAGGAAGATGAACGGGGCATGATAAATCTATGTTTTTGATGTGTCTCTCAATACCATTATGCTTTCAACTGTCCAACTCGTTATGATAGTGTGTTTGAAGCGACACGACACGGAAGAGTCAGAAGAGGAAAAAGATAGTGACCAGAAAGAAGGCATTGTCCCATTGACAAGCAGTTTTACGCCGGTAATGAGGGTGTTGGTTGCAGAATCCTTGAACTGTGCTGTATTGGACAGTGGCTGCACATCTACTGTGTGTGGAATTGACTGGTTAAAATGTTACCTGGACTCTTTGAATGGTGAAAATCATAACAATGTTACGGAATTTGAAAGTTCCACAAGTTTCAGGTTTGGGGATGATAGTCTGAAGTCGCTGAAAAGAGTGGTGATCCCTTGCAATATTGCCGGAGTGAATCATTTCATTAGCACGGATGTTGTATCAAGTGAGATACCTTTGCTTCTGAGCAGACCGTCGATGAAGAAAGCACACATGAAACTGGATATGGAACAGGATAAGGCAACAGTTTTGGAAAGACGGTGGACTTACAATTTACACAGTCGGGACATTATTGTATTCCATTACTGACAAATAATATTTCAAGTAGGGTGGTTAAGGATGTGTTAATGGCAGTTGAAAATGGGACTTTAGCTGATAAAAAGCTTGTGGTATTAAAACTGCATAGGCAATTTGCACATCCGTCTCCTCAGAGGCTGAAACATTTATTAAAGGATGCAGGGGTAAGGGATGACGACTATACTAAACTGATAGAACAGGTTAGTGACCGCTGTGAAGTTTGTAGGAAGTA
Source organism: Scyliorhinus torazame (assembly GCF_047496885.1). Classification (NCBI taxonomy): domain Eukaryota; kingdom Metazoa; phylum Chordata; class Chondrichthyes; order Carcharhiniformes; family Scyliorhinidae; genus Scyliorhinus; species Scyliorhinus torazame. The sequence continues at coordinate 60,380 of NW_027308937.1, forward strand.
CAGAAGGACACCAGCATGCCCGATAGTAACCCTACCTTAGGCCAGGGATTTTAATGACATTGTGGTCATGGACCTGAAGATCAGGGATAAAGTAAATAATATACTTATTTTGTAGATATAGCAACCAGATTTAGTCAATCAACGATTGTGTGAAGTAAAGAAAAGAGTAATTCTGGATCAAATAGTGGACAAATGGATAGGGACAGGAATTGGTCCACCGGCAAAATTCCTTAAGGACAATGGAGGAGAATTTCATAGAATTTACAGTGCAGGAGGCCATTTGGCCCATTGAGTCTGCACCGGCTCCTGGAAAGAGCACCACACCCAAGGTCAACACCTCCACCCTATCCCCATAACTCAGTAACCCCACCCAACACTAAGGGCAATTTTGAACACTAAGGGCAATTTATCATGGCCAATCCACCTAATCTACACATCTTTGGACTGTGGGAGGAAACCGGAGCACCCGGAGGAAACCCACGCACACACAGGGAGGATGTGCAGACTCCGCACAGACAGTGACCCAAGCCGGAATCGAACCTGGGACCCTGGAGCTGTGAAGCAATTGTGCTATCCACAAGGCTACCGTGCTGCCCTTGCTAATGATGAGCTTAGGGATGT
>NW_027308938.1:0-61000 GCF_047496885.1 Scyliorhinus torazame
CTCTCTCTCTCGCTCTCTCTCTCACAGGCTCCCTCTGTCTCCCTGTCTCTCTCCCAGGCTCCCCCTCTCTCTATCTCTCTGTCTCTCTCAGGCTCCCCCCCCCCTCCCTCTCTCTCTCTCACAGGCTCCCTCTCTCTCTCTGTCTCTCTCCCAGGCTTCCCCTCTCTCTATCTCTCTCTGTCTCTCTCAGTCTCAACCCCCCCCCCCTCCTCTCTCTCTCACAGGCTCCCTCTCTCTGTCTCTCTCCCAGGCTCCCTCTCTCTATCTCTCTCTGTCTCTCTCAGGCCCACCCCCCCCCCCCCCTCTCTCTCTCTCACAGGCTCCCTCTCTCTCTCTGTCTCTCTCCCAGGCTCCCCCTCTCTCTATCTCTCTCTATCTCTCTCAGGCTCCCTCCCCCCCCCACTCTCTCTCTCTCTCCCAGGCTCCCCCTCTCTCTATCTCTCTCTGTCTCTCCCAGGCTCCCCCTCTCTCTCTCTCTCTCTGTCTCTCCAAGGCTCACCCCCCCCCCCCCCCCTCCTCTCTCTCTAACAGGCTCCCTCTCTCTCTGTCTCTCTCTCAGGGTCCCTCTCTCTATCTCTCTCTGTCTCTCTCAGGCTCCCCCACCCCCCTCTCTCTGTCTCTCCCAGGCTCCCTCTCTCTATCTCTCTCTGTCTCTCTCAGGCTCCCCCGCCCCCTCTCTCTCTCACAGGCTCCCTCTCTCTCTCTCCCCCAGGCTCCCCCTCTCTCTATCTCTCTCTGTCTCTCTCAGGCTCCCCCCCCCCCCCCTCTCTCTCTCTCTCAGGCTCCCTCTCTCTATCTCTCTCTGTCTCTCTCAGGCTCCCCCACCCCCCTCTCTCTCTCTCTCACAGGCTCCCTCTCTCTCTCTCTCTCTGTCTCTCTCCCAGGCTCCCCCTCTCTCTATCTCTCTCAGGCTCCCCTCCCCCCTCCCCCCCCCTCTTTCTCTCTCTCTCTCACAGGCTCCCTCTCTCTCTCTGTCTCTCTCCCAGGCTCCCTCTCTCTCTATCTCTCTATCTCTCTCAGGCTCTCCCCCCCCCCCCCCTCTCTCTCACAGGCTCCCTCCCTCTCTCTCTCTCTCTCTCCCCCAGGCTCCCCCTCTCTCTATCTCTCTCTGTCTCTCTCAGGCTCACCCCCCCCCCCCCCCCCCCCTCTCGCTCGCTCTCTCTCAGGCTTCCTCTATCTCTCTGTCTCTCTCCCAGGCTCCCTCTCTCTCTATCTCTCTGTCTCTCTCAGGCTCTCCCCCCCCCCTCTCTCTCACAGGCTCCCTCCCTCTCTCTCTCTCTCTCTCCCCCAGGCTCCCCCTCTCTCTATCTCTCTCTGTCTCTCTCAGGCTCCCCCCCCCCCCCCTCTCGCTCTCTCTCTCTCAGGCTCCCTCTCTCTCTCTGTCTCTCTCCCAGGCTCCCTCTCTCTCTATCCCTCTCTCTCTCTCTCTCCCAGGCTCCCTCTCTCTCGATCTCTCTCTGTCTCTCTCAGGCTCACCCCCCCCCCCACCCCCGCCCCCCTCTCTCTCTCTCACAGGCTCCCTCTCTCTCTCTGTCTCTCTCAGGCTCCCCCCCCCCCCCCCTCTCGCTCTCTCTCTCTCAGGCTCCCTCTCTCTCTCTGTCTCTCTCCCAGGCTCCCTCTCTCTCTATCCCTCTCTCTCTCTCTCTCCCAGGCTCCCTCTCTCTCGATCTCTCTCTGTCTCTCTCAGGCTCACCCCCCCCCCCCCACCCCCGCCCCCCCCTCTCTCTCTCACAGGCTCCCTCTCTCTCTCTGTCTCTCTCCCCCAGGCTCCCCCTCTCTCTATCTCTCTCTGTCTCTCTCAGGCTCACCCCCCCCCTCTCGCTCTCTCTCTCACAGGCTCCCTCTCTCTGTCTCTCTCCCAGGCTCCCTCTCTCTATCTCTCTCTGTCTCTCTCAGGCTCCCCCCCCCCCTCTCGCTCTCTCTCTCTCAGGCTCCCTCTCTCTCTCTGTCTCTCTCCCAGGCTCCCTCTCTCTCTATCCCTCTCTCTCTCTCTCTCCCAGGCTCCCTCTCTCTCGATCTCTCTCTGTCTCTCTCAGGCTCACCCCCCCCCCCCCACCCCCGCCCCCCTCTCTCTCTCTCACAGGCTCCCTCTCTCTCTCTGTCTCTCTCCCCCAGGCTCCCCCTCTCTCTATCTCTCTCTGTCTCTCTCAGGCTCACCCCCCCCCCCCTCTCGCTCTCTCTCTCACAGGCTCCCTCTCTCTGTCTCTCTCCCAGGCTCCCTCTCTCTATCTCTCTCTGTCTCTCTCAGGCTCACCCCCCCCCCCCTCTCTCTCTCACAGGCTCCCTCTCTCTCGATCTCTCTCTGTCTCTCTCAGGCTCACCTCCCCCCCACCCCCGCCCCCCTCTCTCTCTCTCACAGGCTCCCTCTCTCTCTCTGTCTCTCTCCCCCAGGCTCCCCCTCTCTCTATCTCTCTCTGTCTCTCTCAGGCTCACCCCCCCCCCCCCCTCTCGCTCTCTCTCTCACAGGCTCCCTCTCTCTCTCTGTCTCTCTCCCAGGCTCCCTCTCTCACTCTGTCTCTCTCCCAGGCTCCCTCTCTCTCTATCTCTCTCTGTCTCTCTCAGGCTCCCTCTCTCTCCCTGTCTCTCTCAGGCTCTCTCTGTCTCTATCTCCCTCTCGCTCTCCTTCTTGCTGTTTCCCAGTATTGTTTATCTTGGGTAAACCCTGCCTGTCCCCTCATATTTCCCAAATCCTAACCTCAGGAAGTCCTCCCACCCAGAACCACAGAAACAAACAAGATGTTAATGGTCTCCAGGATTAGTTGTGTGTGATGTTGAAACAGTGACTTGAAGTCTCCCTCAGTCTTTCACTAGCTCTCTCTCCGTCTCTCAGTCTCTCCAGTGTCTCTCAGTCTCTCCAGTCGCACATCAATATAGGCGAGTCCCACACGTAAGTTTTAAAGATACAGTCAGCTGGACCAGGATTGAGGGATTCGAGTGTGTGTGCGAGAGTGTGTAACTGTGTCGAGTGTGTAACTGTGTCTGTAACTGTGTGAGCATGTATGTGTCTAACTGCATGGGAGTTACTCTGTAACTGCATGTTTCTCACTGTTGGCATGTGTGGATGTCTAATTGTTTGCATACGTGTTTATATCTGTAACGGGATATGTATCCATGTGTGTGTGTGTGTGTTGGGGGCAGTGAGGGTCAGTGTGGGTCAGATTGGGACAGTGAGGGTCAGTGTGGGTCAGATTGGGACAGTGAGGGTCAGTGTGGGTCAGATTGGGACAGTGAGGGTCAGTGTGGGTCAGATTGGGACAGTGAGGGTCAGATTGTGACAGTGAGGGTCAGTGTGGGTCAGATTGGGTCAGTGAGGGTCAGATTGGGCCAGTGAGGGTCAGATTGGGTCAGTGTGGTCAGATTGGGCCAGTGAGGGTCAGATTGGGTCAGTGAGGGTCAGTGAGGGTCAGATTGGGCCAGTGAGGGCCAGTGAGGGTCAGATTGGGCCAGTGAGGGTCAGATTGGGTCAGTGAGGGTCAGATTGGGCCAGTGAGGGTCAGATTGGGCCAGTGAGGGCCAGTGAGGGTCAGATTGGGCCAGTGAGGGCCAGTGAGGGTCAGTGTGGTCAGATTGGGCCAGTGAGGGTCAGTGTGGTCAGATTGGGCCAGTGAGGGTCAGATTGGGCCAGTGAGGGTCAGATTAGGTCAGTGAGGGTCAGTGAGGGTCAGATTGGGCCAGTGAGGGTCAGATTGGGTCAGTGAGGGTCAGTGAGGGTCAGATTGGGTCAGTGAGGGTCAGATTGGGACAGTGAGGGTCAGATTGGGCCAGTGAGGGTCAGATTGGGTCAGTGAGGGTCAGTGAGGGTCAGTGAGGGTCAGATTGGGTCAGTGAGGGTCAGTGAGGGTCAGTGAGGGTCAGATTGGGCCAGTGAGGGTCAGATTGGGACAGTGAGGGTCAGATTGGGCCAGTGAGGGTCAGATTGGGTCAGTGAGGGTCAGTGAGGGTCAGTGAGGGTCAGATTGGGTCAGTGAGGGTCAGTGAGGGTCAGTGAGGGTCAGATTGGGTCAGTGAGGGTCAGATTAGGCCAGTGAGGGTCAGATTGGGCCAGTGAGGGTCAGTGAGGGTCAGTGAGGGTCAGATTGGGCCAGTGAGGGTCAGATTGGGCCAGTGAGGGTCAGTGTGGTCAGATTGGGCCAGTGAGGGTCAGATTGGGCCAGTGAGGGTCAGTGTGGTCAGATTGGGTCAGTGAGGGTCAGTGTGGTCTGATTGGGCCAGTGAGGGTCAGTGTGGTCAGATTGGGCCAGTGTGGGTCAGATTGGGCCAGTGAGGGTCAGATTGGGCCAGTGAGGGTCAGTGTGGTCAGATTGGGACAGTGAGGGTCAGTGTGGGTCAGTGTGGTCAGATTGGGACAGTGAGGGTCAGTGTGGGTCAGTGAGGGTCAGATTGGGTCAGTGTGGTCAGATTGGGTCAGTGAGGGTCAGATTGGGCCAGTGAGGGTCAGATTAGGCCAGTGAGGGTCAGATTGGGCCAGTGAGGGTCAGTGAGGGTCAGATTGGGCCAGTGAGGGTCAGTGAGGGTCAGATTAGGCCAGTGAGGGTCAGATTGGGCCAGTGAGGGTCAGATTGGGCCAGTGAGGGTCAGTGAGGGTCAGATTGGGCCAGTGAGGGTCAGTGAGGGTCAGATTAGGCCAGTGAGGGTCAGATTGGGCCAGTGAGGGTCAGTGTGGTCAGATTGGGTCAGTGTGGATCAGATTGGGTCAGTGAGGGTCAGTGAGGGTCAGATTGGGCCAGTGAGGGTCAGTGAGGGTCAGATTGGGCCAGTGAGGGTCAGTGTGGGTCAGTTTGGGCCAGTGAGGGTCAGTGTGGGTCAGTGTGGGTCAGATTGGGCCAGTGTGGTCAGTTTGGGCCAGTGAGGGTCAGTGTGGTCAGATTGGGACAGTGAGGGTCAGATTGGGTCAGTGAGGGTCAGTGAGGGTCAGATTGGGCCAGTGAGGGTCAGATTGGGCCAGTGAGGGTCAGTGTGGGTCAGTTTGGGCCAGTGAGGGTCAGTGTGGGTCAGATTGGGCCAGTGAGGGTCAGATTGGGTCAGTGAGGGTCAGTGAGGGTCAGATTGGGCCAGTGAGGGTCAGTGAGGGTCAGATTGGGCCAGTGAGGGCCAGTGTGGTCAGTTTGGGCCAGTGAGGGTCAGTGAGGGTCAGATTGGGCCAGTGAGGGTCAGATTGGGTCAGTGAGGGTCAGTGAGGGTCAGATTGGGCCAGTGAGGGTCAGTGTGGGTCAGATTGGGCCAGTGAGGGTCAGATTGGGTCAGTGAGGGTCAGTGAGGGTCAGATTGGGCCAGTGAGGGTCAGTGAGGGTCAGATTGGGCCTGTGAGGGTCAGTGAGGGTCAGATTGGGCCAGTGAGGGTCAGATTGGGCCAGTGAGGGTCAGTGTGGTCAGATTGGGCCAGTGAGGGTCAGTGTGGTCAGATTGGGTCAGTGAGGGTCAGATTGGGCCAGTGAGGGTCAGAGTGGTCAGATTGGGCCAGTGAGGGTCAGTGATGGTCAGATTGGGTCAGTGAGGGTCAGATTGGGCCAGTGAGGGTCAGTGAGGGTCAGATTGGGCCAGTGAGGGTCAGTGAGGGTCAGATTGGGTCAGTGAGGGTCAGTGAGGGTCAGATTGGGCCAGTGAGGGTCAGAGTGGTCAGATTGGGCCAGTGAGGGTCAGTGATGGTCAGATTGGGTCAGTGTGGGTCAGATTGGGCCAGTGAGGGTCAGATTGGGCCAGTGAGGGTCAGATTGGGTCAGTGAGGGTCAGTGAGGGTCAGATTGGGCCAGTGAGGGTCAGTGTGGTCAGATTGGGCCTGTGAGGGTCAGATTGGGCCAGTGAGGGTCAGTGTGGGTCAGATTGGGCCAGTGAGGGTCAGTGAGGGTCAGATTGGGCCTGTGAGGGTCAGATTGGGCCAGTGAGGGTCAGTGTGGGTCAGATTGGGCCAGTGACGGTCAGATTGGGCCAGTGAGGGTCAGTGACGGTCAGATTGGGCCAGTGAGGGCCAGTGAGGGTCAGATTGGGCCAGTGAGGGTCAGTGAGGGTCAGATTGGGCCTGTGAGGGTCAGTGAGGGTCAGTGTGGGTCAGATTTGGTCAGTGTGGTCAGATTGGGCCATTGAGGGTCAGTGTGGGTCAGTGTGGTCAGATTGGGCCAGTGAGGGTCAGATTGGGTCAGTGAGGGTCAGTGAGGGTCAGTGTGGTCAGATTGGGCCAGTGAGGGTCAGATTGGGCCAGTGAGGGTCAGTGTGGTCAGATTGGGCCAGTGAGGGCCAGTGAGGGTCAGATTGGGTCAGTGAGGGTCAGTGAGGGTCAGTGTGGTCAGATTGGGACAGTGAGGGTCAGTGAGGGTCAGATTGGGCCAGTGAGGGTCAGATTGGGCCAGTGAGGGTCAGATTGGGCCAGTGAGGGCCAGTGAGGGTCAGATTGGGTCAGTGAGGGTCAGTGAGGGTCAGTGTGGTCAGATTGGGACAGTGAGGGTCAGTGAGGGTCAGATTGGGCCAGTGAGGGTCAGTGTGGGTCAGATTGGGCCAGTGAGGGTCAGATTGGGCCAGTGAGGGTCAGTGTGGGTCAGATTGGGTCAGTGTGGTCAGATTGGGCCAGTGAGGGTCAGTGAGGGTCAGATTGGGCCAGTGAGGGTCAGTGTGGTCAGATTGGGCCAGTGAGGGTCAGTGTGGTCAGATTGGGACAGTGAGGGTCAGTGTGGGTCAGATTGGGACAGTGAGGGTCAGTGTGGGTCAGTGAGGGTCAGATTGGGTCAGTGTGGTCAGATTGGGTCAGTGAGGGTCAGATTGGGCCAGTGAGGGTCAGATTAGGCCAGTGAGGGTCAGATTGGGCCAGTGAGGGTCAGTGAGGGTCAGATTGGGCCAGTGAGGGTCAGTGAGGGTCAGATTAGGCCAGTGAGGGTCAGATTGGGCCAGTGAGGGTCAGATTGGGCCAGTGAGGGTCAGTGAGGGTCAGATTGGGCCAGTGAGGGTCAGTGAGGGTCAGATTAGGCCAGTGAGGGTCAGATTGGGCCAGTGAGGGTCAGTGTGGTCAGATTGGGTCAGTGTGGATCAGATTGGGTCAGTGAGGGTCAGTGAGGGTCAGATTGGGCCAGTGAGGGTCAGTGAGGGTCAGATTGGGCCAGTGAGGGTCAGTGTGGGTCAGTTTGGGCCAGTGAGGGTCAGTGTGGGTCAGTGTGGGTCAGATTGGGCCAGTGTGGTCAGTTTGGGCCAGTGAGGGTCAGTGTGGTCAGATTGGGACAGTGAGGGTCAGATTGGGTCAGTGAGGGTCAGTGAGGGTCAGATTGGGCCAGTGAGGGTCAGATTGGGCCAGTGAGGGTCAGTGTGGGTCAGTTTGGGCCAGTGAGGGTCAGTGTGGGTCAGATTGGGCCAGTGAGGGTCAGATTGGGTCAGTGAGGGTCAGTGAGGGTCAGATTGGGCCAGTGAGGGTCAGTGAGGGTCAGATTGGGCCAGTGAGGGCCAGTGTGGTCAGTTTGGGCCAGTGAGGGTCAGTGAGGGTCAGATTGGGCCAGTGAGGGTCAGATTGGGTCAGTGAGGGTCAGTGAGGGTCAGATTGGGCCAGTGAGGGTCAGTGTGGGTCAGATTGGGCCAGTGAGGGTCAGATTGGGTCAGTGAGGGTCAGTGAGGGTCAGATTGGGCCAGTGAGGGTCAGTGAGGGTCAGATTGGGCCTGTGAGGGTCAGTGAGGGTCAGATTGGGCCAGTGAGGGTCAGATTGGGCCAGTGAGGGTCAGTGTGGGTCAGATTGGGTCAGTGAGGGTCAGATTGGGCCAGTGAGGGTCAGAGTGGTCAGATTGGGCCAGTGAGGGTCAGTGATGGTCAGATTGGGTCAGTGAGGGTCAGATTGGGCCAGTGAGGGTCAGTGAGGGTCAGATTGGGCCAGTGAGGGTCAGTGAGGGTCAGATTGGGTCAGTGAGGGTCAGTGAGGGTCAGATTGGGCCAGTGAGGGTCAGAGTGGTCAGATTGGGCCAGTGAGGGTCAGTGATGGTCAGATTGGGTCAGTGTGGGTCAGATTGGGCCAGTGAGGGTCAGATTGGGCCAGTGAGGGTCAGATTGGGTCAGTGAGGGTCAGTGAGGGTCAGATTGGGCCAGTGAGGGTCAGTGTGGTCAGATTGGGCCTGTGAGGGTCAGATTGGGCCAGTGAGGGTCAGTGTGGGTCAGATTGGGCCAGTGAGGGTCAGTGAGGGTCAGATTGGGCCTGTGAGGGTCAGATTGGGCCAGTGAGGGTCAGTGTGGGTCAGATTGGGCCAGTGACGGTCAGATTGGGCCAGTGAGGGTCAGTGACGGTCAGATTGGGCCAGTGAGGGCCAGTGAGGGTCAGATTGGGCCAGTGAGGGTCAGTGAGGGTCAGATTGGGCCTGTGAGGGTCAGTGAGGGTCAGTGTGGGTCAGATTTGGTCAGTGTGGTCAGATTGGGCCATTGAGGGTCAGTGTGGGTCAGTGTGGTCAGATTGGGCCAGTGAGGGTCAGATTGGGTCAGTGAGGGTCAGTGAGGGTCAGTGTGGTCAGATTGGGCCAGTGAGGGTCAGATTGGGCCAGTGAGGGTCAGTGTGGTCAGATTGGGCCAGTGAGGGCCAGTGAGGGTCAGATTGGGTCAGTGAGGGTCAGTGAGGGTCAGTGTGGTCAGATTGGGACAGTGAGGGTCAGTGAGGGTCAGATTGGGCCAGTGAGGGTCAGATTGGGCCAGTGAGGGTCAGATTGGGCCAGTGAGGGCCAGTGAGGGTCAGATTGGGTCAGTGAGGGTCAGTGAGGGTCAGTGTGGTCAGATTGGGACAGTGAGGGTCAGTGAGGGTCAGATTGGGCCAGTGAGGGTCAGTGTGGGTCAGATTGCGCCAGTGAGGGTCAGATTGGGCCAGTGAGGGTCAGTGTGGGTCAGATTGGGTCAGTGTGGTCAGATTGGGCCAGTGAGGGTCAGTGAGGGTCAGATTGGGCCAGTGAGGGTCAGTGTGGTCAGATTGGGCCAGTGAGGGTCAGTGTGGTCAGATTGGGACAGTGAGGGTCAGTGTGGGTCAGATTGGGACAGTGAGGGTCAGATTGGGCCAGTGAGGGTCAGATTGGGCCAGTGAGGGCCAGTGAGGGTCAGATTGGGCCAGTGAGGGTCAGATTGGGCCAGTGTGGGTCAGATTGGGCCAGTGAGGGTCAGATTGGGCCAGTGAGGGTCAGATTGGGCCAGTGTGGGTCAGATTGGGCCAGTGAGGGTCAGTGTGGGTCAGATTAGGCCAGTGAGGGTCAGATTGGGCCAGTGAGGGTCAGTGTGGGTCAGATTGGGTCAGTGAGGGTCAGTGAGGGTCAGATTGGGCCAGTGAGGGTCAGATTGGGTCAGTGAGGGTCAGTGAGGGTCAGTGTGGTCAGATTGGGCCAGTGAGGGTCAGATTGGGCCAGTGAGGGTCAGATTGGGCCAGTGAGGGTCAGTGTGGGTCAGATTAGGCCAGTGAGGGTCAGATTGGGCCAGTGAGGGTCAGTGTGGGTCAGATTGGGCCAGTGAGGGTCAGATTGGGCCAGTGAGGGTCAGTGTGGGTCAGATTAGGCCAGTGAGGGTCAGATTGGGCCAGTGAGGGTCAGTGTGGGTCAGATTGGGCCAGTGAGGGCCAGTGAGGGTCAGATTGGGCCAGTGAGGGTCAGTGAGGGTCAGATTGGGCCAGTGAGGGTCAGTGAGGGTCAGATTGGGCCAGTGAGGGTCAGTGTGGTCAGATTGGGCCAGTGAGGGTCAGATTGGGTCAGTGTGGTCAGATTGGGCCAGTGAGGGTCAGATTGGGTCAGTGAGGGTCAGTGAGGGTCAGTGAGGGTCAGTGAGGGTCAGATTGGGCCAGTGAGGGTCAGATTGGGACAGTGAGGGTCAGTGTGGGTCAGATTGGGTCAGTGTGGTCAGATTGGGTCAGTGAGGGTCAGTGAGGGTCAGATTGGGCCAGTGAGGGTCAGTGTGGTCAGATTGGGCCAGTGAGGGTCAGTGTGGTCAGATTGGGCCAGTGAGGGTCAGTGTGGGTCAGATTGGGCCAGTGAGGGTCAGATTGGGCCAGTGAGGGTCAGTGAGGGTCAGATTGGGCCAGTGAGGGTCAGTGTGGTCAGATTGGGCCAGTGAGGGTCAGTGAGGGTCAGTGTGGTCAGATTGGGCCAGTGAGGGTCAGATTGGGTCAGTGAGGGTCAGTGAGGGTCAGTGAGGGTCAGATTGGGCCAGTGAGGGTCAGATTGGGACAGTGAGGGTCAGTGAGGGTCAGGTTGGGCCAGTGAGGGTCAGTGTGGGTCAGGTTGGGACAGTGAGGGTCAGTGTGGGTCAGATTGGGCCAGTGAGGGTCAGATTGGGACAGTGAGGGTCAGTGAGGGTCAGTGTGGGTCAGATTGGGCCAGTGAGGGTCAGATTGGGACAGTGAGGGTCAGTGAGGGTCAGATTGGGCCAGTGAGGGTCAGTGTGGGTCAGATTGGGTCAGTGAGGGTCAGATTGGGCCAGTGAGGGTCAGATTGCGCCAGTGAGGGTCAGATTGGGCCAGTGAGGGTCAGTGTGGGTCAGATTGGGCCAGTGAGGGTCAGTGTGGGTCAGATTGGGCCAGTGAGGGTCAGATTGGGCCAGTGAGGGTCAGTGTGGGTCAGATTGGGCCAGTGAGGGTCAGATTGGGCCAGTGAGGGTCAGATTGGGCCAGTGAGGGTCAGTGTGGTCAGATTGGGCCAGTGAGGGTCAGTGTGGTCAGATTGGGCCAGTGAGGGTCAGATTGGGCCAGTGAGGGTCAGATTGGGCCAGTGAGGGTCAGTGAGGGTCAGATTGGGCCAGTGATGGTCAGTGTGGTCAGATTGGGCCAGTGAGGGTCAGATTGGGCCAGTGAGGGTCAGATTGGGCCAGTGAGGGTCAGATTGGGCCAGTGAGGGTCAGTGAGGGTCAGATTGGGCCAGTGAGGGTCAGTGTGGGTCAGATTGGGCCAGTGAGGGTCAGTGAGGGTCAGATGGGCCAGTGAGGGTCAGAGTGGTCAGATTGGGCCAGTGAGGGTCAGTGTGGGTCAGATTGGGCCAGTGAGGGTCAGATTGGGCCAGTGAGGGTCAGTGAGGGTCAGTGAGGGTCAGATTGGGACAGTGAGGGTCAGATTGGGCCAGTGAGGGTCAGATTGGGCCAGTGAGGGTCAGATTGGGCCAGTGAGGGTCAGATTGGGACAGTGAGGGTCAGATTGGGACAGTGAGGGTCAGTGTGGGTCAGATTGGGACAGTGAGGGTCAGTGTGGGTCAGATTGGGCCAGTGAGGGTCAGTGTGGGTCAGATTGGGACAGTGAGGGTCAGATTGGGCCAGTGAGGGTCAGTGTGGGTCAGATTGGGCCAGTGAGGGTCAGATTGGGCCAGTGAGGGTCAGTGTGGTCAGATTGGGCCAGTGAGGGTCAGATTGGGCCAGTGAGGGTCGGATTGGGCCAGTGAGGGTCAGTGAGGGTCAGATTGGGACAGTGAGGGTCAGATTGGGTCAGTGAGGGTCGGATTGGGCCAGTGAGGGTCAGTGAGGGTCAGATTGGGCCAGTGAGGGTCAGATTGGGACAGTGAGGGTCAGTGTGGTCAGATTGGGAAAGTGAGGGTCAGATTGGGCCAGTGAGGGTCAGATTGGGCCAGTGAGGGTCGGATTGGGCCAGTGAGGGTCAGTGAGGGTCAGATTGGGCCAGTGAGGGTCAGATTGGGACAGTGAGGGTCAGTGAGGGTCAGATTGGGACAGTGAGGGTCAGTGAGGGTCAGATTGGGACAGTGAGGGTCAGTGAGGGTCGGATTGGGCCAGTGAGGGTCAGTGTGGTCAGATTGGGCCAGTGAGGGTCAGTGAGGGTCAGATTGGGCCAGTGTGGGTCAGATTGGGCCAGTGAGGGTCAGTGTGGGTCAGATTGGGCCAGTGAGGGTCAGATTGGGCCAGTGAGGGTCAGTGTGGGTCAGATTGGGCCAGTGAGGGTCAGATTGGGCCAGTGAGGGTCAGTGTGGGTCAGATTGGGCCAGTGAGGGTCAGATTGGGCCAGTGAGGGTCAGTGAGGGTCAGATTGGGCCAGTGAGGGTCAGATTGGGACAGTGAGGGTCAGTGTGGTCAGATTGGGCCAGTGAGGGTCAGATTGGGACAGTGAGGGTCAGTGTGGTCAGATTGGGCCAGTGAGGGTCAGATTGGGCCAGTGATGGTCAGTGTGGTCAGATTGGGCCAGTGAGGGTCAGATTGGGCCAGTGAGGGTCAGATTGGGACAGTGAGGGTCAGTGAGGGTCAGATTGGGTCAGTGAGGGTCAGTGTGGTCAGATTGGGCCAGTGAGGGTCAGTGAGGGTCAGATTGGGCCAGTGAGGGTCAGTGTGGTCAGATTGGGCCAGTGAGGGCCAGTGTGGTCAGATTGGGACAGTGAGGGTCAGTGTGGTCAGATTGGGACAGTGAGGGTCAGATTGGGCCAGTGAGGGTCAGATTGGGCCAGTGAGGGTCAGATTGGGCCAGTGAGGGTCAGATTGGGCCAGTGAGGGTCAGTGTGGGTCAGATTGGGCCAGTGAGGGCCAGTGTGGTCAGATTGGGCCAGTGAGGGCCAGTGTGGTCAGATTGGGACAGTGAGGGTCAGTGTGGTCAGATTGGGACAGTGAGGGTCAGATTGGGCCAGTGAGGGTCAGTGTGGTCAGATTGGGCCAGTGAGGGCCAGTGTGGTCAGATTGGGCTGGCGTGGGTCAGATTGGGCCAGTGAGGGCCAGTGTGGGTCAGATTGGGCCAGTGTGGTCAGATTGGGCCAGTGAGGGCCAGTGTGGTCAGTTTGGGCCAGTGATGGCCAGTGTGGTCAGATTGGGCCAGTGAGGGCCAGTGTGGTCAGATTGGGCTGGCGTGGGTCAGATTGGGCCAGTGAGGGCCAGTGTGGGTCAGATTGGGCCAGTGAAGGTCAGTGTGGTCAGATTGGGCCAGTGAGGGCCAGTGTGGTCAGATTGGGCCAGTGAGGGTCAGATTGGGCCAGTGAGGGCCAGTGTGGTCAGATTGGGCCAGTGAGGGTCAGATTGGGCCAGTGAGGGCCAGTGTGGTCAGATTGGGCCAGTGAGGGCCAGTGTGGTCAGATTGGGCCAGTGAGGGTCAGATTGGGCCAGTGAGGGCCAGTGTGGTCAGATTGGGCCAGTGAGGGTCAGATTGGGCCAGTGAGGGTCAGTGTCGGTCAGATTGGGCCAGTGAGGGTCAGATTGGGCCAGTGAGGGTCAGTGTCGGTCAGATTGGGCCAGTGAGGGTCAGTGTGGTCAGATTGGGACAGTGAGGGTCAGATTGGGCCAGTGAGGGTCAGATTGGGCCTGTGAGGGTCAGTGTGGTCAGATTGGGCCAGTGAGGGTCAGTGTGGTCAGATTGGGCCAGTGAGGGTCAGTGTGGTCAGATTGGGAAAGTGAGGGTCAGATTGGGCCAGTGAGGGTCAGATTGGGCCAGTGAGGGTCAGATTGGGCCAGTGAAGGTCAGTGTGGGTCAGATTGGGAAAGTGAGGGTCAGTGTGGTCAGATTGGGCCAGAGAGGGTCAGATTGGGCCAGTGAGGGTCAGTGTGGGTCAGATTGGCACAGTGAGGGTCAGTGAGGGTCAGATTTGGCCAGTGAGGGTCAGATTGGGCCAGTGATGGTCAGTGAGGGTCAGATTGGGCCAGTGTGGTCAGATTGGGCCAGTGTGGTCAGTTTAGGCCAGTGTGGTCAGATTGGGCCAGTGAGGGCCAGTGTGGTCAGATTGGGCCAGTGAGGGCCAGTGTGGTCAGATTGGGCCAGTGTGGTCAGATTGGGCTGGCGTGGGTCAGATTGGGCCAGTGTGGTCAGTTTGGGCCAGTGATGGCCAGTGTGGTCAGATTGGGCCAGTGAGGGCCAGTGTGGTCAGATTGGGCCAGTGAGGGCCAGTGTGGTCAGATTGGGCCAGTGTGGTCAGATTGGGCCAGTGAGGGTCAGTGTCGGTCAGATTGGGCCAGTGGGGGCCTGTCTGGCTAGTGAGAGCCAGTGTGGTCAGTTTGGGCTAGTGAGAGCCAGTGTGGTCAGTTTGGGCTAGTGAGGGCCAGTGTGGTCAGATTGGGCCAGTGAGAGACAGTGTGGTCTATTTGGGCCAGTGAGGACGAGAGTGGTCAGATTGTGCCAGTGAGGGCCAGTCTGGTCAGATTGGGCCAGTGAGGGTCAGTGTGGGTCAGATTGGGACAGTGAGGGTCAGATTGGGCCAGTGAGGGTCAGTGTGGTCAGATTGGGCCAGTGAGGGTCAGTCTGGTCAGATTGGGCCAGTGAGGGTCAGATTGGGCCAGTGAGGGTCAGTGTGGTCAGATTGGGCCAGTGAGGGTCAGATTGGGCCAGTGAGGGCCAGTGAGGGTCAGTGTGGTCAGATTGGGCCAGTGAGGGTCAGATTGGGCCAGTGAGGGTCAGATTGGGCCAGTGTGGGTCAGATTGGGCCAGTGAGGGTCAGATTGGGCCAGTGAGGGTCAGTGTGGGTCAGATTAGGCCAGTGAGGGTCAGATTGGGCCAGTGAGGGTCAGTGTGGGTCAGATTGGGCCAGTGAGGGTCAGTGAGGGTCAGATTGGGCCAGTGAGGGTCAGTGTGGGTCAGATTGGGCCAGTGAGGGTCAGTGAGGGTCAGATTGGGCCAGTGAGGGTCAGTGAGGGTCAGATTGGGCCAGTGAGGGTCAGTGTGGTCAGATTGGGCCAGTGAGGGTCAGATTGGGTCAGTGAGGGTCAGTGAGGGTCAGATTGGGCCAGTGAGTGTCAGTGTGGGTCAGATTGGGCCAGTGAGGGTCAGATTGGGACAGTGAGGGTCAGTGTGGGTCAGATTGGGCCAGTGAGGGTCAGATTGGGTCAGTGAGGGTCAGTGAGGGTCAGTGAGGGTCAGTGAGGGTCAGATTGGGCCAGTGAGGGTCAGATTGGGACAGTGAGGGTCAGTGTGGGTCAGATTGGGTCAGTGTGGTCAGATTGGGTCAGTGAGGGTCAGTGAGGGTCAGATTGGGCCAGTGAGGGTCAGTGTGGTCAGATTGGGCCAGTGAGGGTCAGTGTGGTCAGATTGGGCCAGTGAGGGTCAGTGTGGGTCAGATTGGGCCAGTGAGGGTCAGATTGGGCCAGTGAGGGTCAGTGAGGGTCAGATTGGGCCAGTGAGGGTCAGTGTGGTCAGATTGGGCCAGTGAGGGTCAGTGAGGGTCAGTGTGGTCAGATTGGGCCAGTGAGGGTCAGATTGGGACAGTGAGGGTCAGTGAGGGTCAGGTTGGGCCAGTGAGGGTCAGTGTGGGTCAGGTTGGGACAGTGAGGGTCAGTGTGGGTCAGATTGGGCCAGTGAGGGTCAGATTGGGACAGTGAGGGTCAGTGAGGGTCAGTGTGGGTCAGATTGGGCCAGTGAGGGTCAGATTGGGACAGTGAGGGTCAGTGAGGGTCAGATTGGGCCAGTGAGGGTCAGTGTGGGTCAGATTGGGTCAGTGAGGGTCAGATTGGGCCAGTGAGGGTCAGATTGCGCCAGTGAGGGTCAGATTGGGCCAGTGAGGGTCAGTGTGGGTCAGATTGGGCCAGTGAGGGTCAGTGTGGTCAGATTGGGCCAGTGAGGGTCAGTGTGGTCAGATTGGGCCAGTGAGGGTCAGATTGGGCCAGTGAGGGTCAGATTGGGCCAGTGAGGGTCAGTGAGGGTCAGATTGGGCCAGTGAGGGTCAGTGTGGTCAGATTGGGCCAGTGAGGGTCAGATTGGGCCAGTGAGGGTCAGATTGGGCCAGTGAGGGTCAGATTGGGCCAGTGAGGGTCAGTGAGGGTCAGATTGGGCCAGTGAGGGTCAGTGTGGGTCAGATTGGGCCAGTGAGGGTCAGTGAGGGTCAGATGGGCCAGTGAGGGTCAGAGTGGTCAGATTGGGCCAGTGAGGGTCAGTGTGGGTCAGATTGGGCCAGTGAGGGTCAGATTGGGCCAGTGAGGGTCAGTGAGGGTCAGATTGGGCCAGTGAGGGTCAGATTGGGCCAGTGAGGGTCAGATTGGGACAGTGAGGGTCAGATTGGGACAGTGAGGGTCAGTGTGGGTCAGATTGGGACAGTGAGGGTCAGTGTGGGTCAGATTGGGCCAGTGAGGGTCAGTGTGGGTCAGATTGGGACAGTGAGGGTCAGATTGGGCCAGTGAGGGTCAGTGTGGGTCAGATTGGGCCAGTGAGGGTCAGATTGGGCCAGTGAGGGTCAGTGTGGTCAGATTGGGCCAGTGAGGGTCAGATTGGGCCAGTGAGGGTCGGATTGGGCCAGTGAGGGTCAGTGAGGGTCAGATTGGGACAGTGAGGGTCAGATTGGGTCAGTGAGGGTCGGATTGGGCCAGTGAGGGTCAGTGAGGGTCAGATTGGGCCAGTGAGGGTCAGATTGGGACAGTGAGGGTCAGTGTGGTCAGATTGGGAAAGTGAGGGTCAGATTGGGCCAGTGAGGGTCAGATTGGGCCAGTGAGGGTCGGATTGGGCCAGTGAGGGTCAGTGAGGGTCAGATTGGGCCAGTGAGGGTCAGATTGGGACAGTGAGGGTCAGTGAGGGTCAGATTGGGACAGTGAGGGTCAGTGAGGGTCAGATTGGGACAGTGAGGGTCAGTGAGGGTCGGATTGGGCCAGTGAGGGTCAGTGTGGTCAGATTGGGCCAGTGAGGGTCAGTGAGGGTCAGATTGGGCCAGTGTGGGTCAGATTGGGCCAGTGAGGGTCAGTGTGGGTCAGATTGGGCCAGTGAGGGTCAGATTGGGCCAGTGAGGGTCAGTGTGGGTCAGATTGGGCCAGTGAGGGTCAGATTGGGCCAGTGAGGGTCAGTGTGGGTCAGATTGGGCCAGTGAGGGTCAGATTGGGCCAGTGAGGGTCAGTGTGGGTCAGATTGGGCCAGTGAGGGTCAGATTGGGACAGTGAGGGTCAGTGTGGTCAGATTGGGCCAGTGAGGGTCAGATTGGGCCAGTGAGGGTCAGATTGGGACAGTGTGGTCAGATTGGGTCAGTGAGGGTCAGTGTGGTCAGATTGGGCCAGTGAGGGTCAGTGAGGGTCAGATTGGGCCAGTGAGGGTCAGTGTGGTCAGATTGGGCCAGTGAGGGTCAGTGAGGGTCAGATTGGGTCAGTGTGGTCAGATTGGGTCAGTGAGGGTCAGTGTGGTCAGATTGGGCCAGTGAGGGTCAGTGAGGGTCAGATTGGGCCAGTGAGGGTCAGTGTGGTCAGATTGGGCCAGTGAGGGCCAGTGTGGTCAGATTGGGACAGTGAGGGTCAGTGTGGTCAGATTTGGCCAGTGAGGGTCAGATTGGGTCAGTGAGGGTCAGTGAGGGTCAGATTGGGCCAGTGAGGGTCAGTGTGGGTCAGATTGGGCCAGTGAGGGTCAGTGTGGGTCAGATTGGGCCAGTGAGGGTCAGATTGGGACAGTGAGGGTCAGTGTGGGTCAGATTGGGCCAGTGAGGGTCAGATTGGGTCAGTGAGGGTCAGTGAGGGTCAGTGAGGGTCAGTGAGGGTCAGATTGGGCCAGTGAGGGTCAGATTGGGACAGTGAGGGTCAGTGTGGGTCAGATTGGGTCAGTGTGGTCAGATTGGGTCAGTGAGGGTCAGTGAGGGTCAGATTGGGCCAGTGAGGGTCAGTGTGGTCAGATTGGGCCAGTGAGGGTCAGTGTGGTCAGATTGGGCCAGTGAGGGTCAGTGTGGGTCAGATTGGGCCAGTGAGGGTCAGATTGGGCCAGTGAGGGTCAGTGAGGGTCAGATTGGGCCAGTGAGGGTCAGTGTGGTCAGATTGGGCCAGTGAGGGTCAGTGAGGGTCAGTGTGGTCAGATTGGGCCAGTGAGGGTCAGATTGGGACAGTGAGGGTCAGTGAGGGTCAGGTTGGGCCAGTGAGGGTCAGTGTGGGTCAGGTTGGGACAGTGAGGGTCAGTGTGGGTCAGATTGGGCCAGTGAGGGTCAGATTGGGACAGTGAGGGTCAGTGAGGGTCAGTGTGGGTCAGATTGGGCCAGTGAGGGTCAGATTGGGACAGTGAGGGTCAGTGAGGGTCAGATTGGGCCAGTGAGGGTCAGTGTGGGTCAGATTGGGTCAGTGAGGGTCAGATTGGGCCAGTGAGGGTCAGATTGCGCCAGTGAGGGTCAGATTGGGCCAGTGAGGGTCAGTGTGGGTCAGATTGGGCCAGTGAGGGTCAGTGTGGTCAGATTGGGCCAGTGAGGGTCAGTGTGGTCAGATTGGGCCAGTGAGGGTCAGATTGGGCCAGTGAGGGTCAGATTGGGCCAGTGAGGGTCAGTGAGGGTCAGATTGGGCCAGTGAGGGTCAGTGTGGTCAGATTGGGCCAGTGAGGGTCAGATTGGGCCAGTGAGGGTCAGATTGGGCCAGTGAGGGTCAGATTGGGCCAGTGAGGGTCAGTGAGGGTCAGATTGGGCCAGTGAGGGTCAGTGTGGGTCAGATTGGGCCAGTGAGGGTCAGTGAGGGTCAGATGGGCCAGTGAGGGTCAGAGTGGTCAGATTGGGCCAGTGAGGGTCAGTGTGGGTCAGATTGGGCCAGTGAGGGTCAGATTGGGCCAGTGAGGGTCAGTGAGGGTCAGATTGGGCCAGTGAGGGTCAGATTGGGCCAGTGAGGGTCAGATTGGGACAGTGAGGGTCAGATTGGGACAGTGAGGGTCAGTGTGGGTCAGATTGGGACAGTGAGGGTCAGTGTGGGTCAGATTGGGCCAGTGAGGGTCAGTGTGGGTCAGATTGGGACAGTGAGGGTCAGATTGGGCCAGTGAGGGTCAGTGTGGGTCAGATTGGGCCAGTGAGGGTCAGATTGGGCCAGTGAGGGTCAGTGTGGTCAGATTGGGCCAGTGAGGGTCAGATTGGGCCAGTGAGGGTCGGATTGGGCCAGTGAGGGTCAGTGAGGGTCAGATTGGGACAGTGAGGGTCAGATTGGGTCAGTGAGGGTCGGATTGGGCCAGTGAGGGTCAGTGAGGGTCAGATTGGGCCAGTGAGGGTCAGATTGGGACAGTGAGGGTCAGTGTGGTCAGATTGGGAAAGTGAGGGTCAGATTGGGCCAGTGAGGGTCAGATTGGGCCAGTGAGGGTCGGATTGGGCCAGTGAGGGTCAGTGAGGGTCAGATTGGGCCAGTGAGGGTCAGATTGGGACAGTGAGGGTCAGTGAGGGTCAGATTGGGACAGTGAGGGTCAGTGAGGGTCAGATTGGGACAGTGAGGGTCAGTGAGGGTCGGATTGGGCCAGTGAGGGTCAGTGTGGTCAGATTGGGCCAGTGAGGGTCAGTGAGGGTCAGATTGGGCCAGTGTGGGTCAGATTGGGCCAGTGAGGGTCAGTGTGGGTCAGATTGGGCCAGTGAGGGTCAGATTGGGCCAGTGAGGGTCAGTGTGGGTCAGATTGGGCCAGTGAGGGTCAGATTGGGCCAGTGAGGGTCAGTGTGGGTCAGATTGGGCCAGTGAGGGTCAGATTGGGCCAGTGAGGGTCAGTGTGGGTCAGATTGGGCCAGTGAGGGTCAGATTGGGACAGTGAGGGTCAGTGTGGTCAGATTGGGCCAGTGAGGGTCAGATTGGGCCAGTGAGGGTCAGATTGGGACAGTGTGGTCAGATTGGGTCAGTGAGGGTCAGTGTGGTCAGATTGGGCCAGTGAGGGTCAGTGAGGGTCAGATTGGGCCAGTGAGGGTCAGTGTGGTCAGATTGGGCCAGTGAGGGTCAGTGAGGGTCAGATTGGGTCAGTGTGGTCAGATTGGGTCAGTGAGGGTCAGTGTGGTCAGATTGGGCCAGTGAGGGTCAGTGAGGGTCAGATTGGGCCAGTGAGGGTCAGTGTGGTCAGATTGGGCCAGTGAGGGCCAGTGTGGTCAGATTGGGACAGTGAGGGTCAGTGTGGTCAGATTTGGCCAGTGAGGGTCAGATTGGGTCAGTGTGGGTCAGATTGGGACAGTGAGGGTCAGATTGGGCCAGTGAGGGTCAGATTGGGCCAGTGAGGGTCAGATTGGGCCAGTGAGGGTCAGATTGGGCCAGTGAGGGTCAGTGTGGGTCAGATTGGGCCAGTGAGGGCCAGTGTGGTCAGATTGGGCCAGTGAGGGCCAGTGTGGTCAGATTGGGACAGTGAGGGTCAGTGTGGTCAGATTGGGACAGTGAGGGTCAGATTGGGCCAGTGAGGGTCAGTGTGGTCAGATTGGGCCAGTGAGGGCCAATGTGGTCAGATTGGGCTGGCGTGGGTCAGATTGGGCCAGTGAGGGCCAGTGTGGGTCAGATTGGGCCAGTGTGGTCAGATTGGGCCAGTGAGGGCCAGTGTGGTCAGTTTGGGCCAGTGATGGCCAGTGTGGTCAGATTGGGCCAGTGAGGGCCAGTGTGGTCAGATTGGGCCAGTGAGGGCCAGTGTGGTCAGATTGGGCTGGCGTGGGTCAGATTGGGCCAGTGAGGGCCAGTGTGGGTCAGATTGGGCCAGTGAGGGCCAGTGTGGTCAGATTGGGCCAGTGAGGGTCAGATTGGGCCAGTGAGGGCCAGTGTGGTCAGATTGGGCCAGTGAGGGTCAGATTGGGCCAGTGAGGGCCAGTGTGGTCAGATTGGGCCAGTGAGGGCCAGTGTGGTCAGATTGGGCCAGTGAGGGTCAGATTGGGCCAGTGAGGGCCAGTGTGGTCAGATTGGGCCAGTGAGGGTCAGATTGGGCCAGTGAGGGTCAGTGTCGGTCAGATTGGGCCAGTGAGGGTCAGATTGGGCCAGTGAGGGTCAGTGTGGTCAGATTGGGCCAGTGAGGGCCAGTGTGGTCAGATTGGGACAGTGAGGGTCAGTGTGGTCAGATTTGGCCAGTGAGGGTCAGATTGGGTCAGTGTGGGTCAGATTGGGACAGTGAGGGTCAGATTGGGCCAGTGAGGGTCAGATTGGGCCAGTGAGGGTCAGATTGGGCCAGTGAGGGTCAGATTGGGCCAGTGAGGGTCAGTGTGGGTCAGATTGGGCCAGTGAGGGCCAGTGTGGTCAGATTGGGCCAGTGAGGGCCAGTGTGGTCAGATTGGGACAGTGAGGGTCAGTGTGGTCAGATTGGGACAGTGAGGGTCAGATTGGGCCAGTGAGGGTCAGTGTGGTCAGATTGGGCCAGTGAGGGCCAATGTGGTCAGATTGGGCTGGCGTGGGTCAGATTGGGCCAGTGAGGGCCAGTGTGGGTCAGATTGGGCCAGTGTGGTCAGATTGGGCCAGTGAGGGCCAGTGTGGTCAGTTTGGGCCAGTGATGGCCAGTGTGGTCAGATTGGGCCAGTGAGGGCCAGTGTGGTCAGATTGGGCCAGTGAGGGCCAGTGTGGTCAGATTGGGCTGGCGTGGGTCAGATTGGGCCAGTGAGGGCCAGTGTGGGTCAGATTGGGCCAGTGAGGGCCAGTGTGGTCAGATTGGGCCAGTGAGGGTCAGATTGGGCCAGTGAGGGCCAGTGTGGTCAGATTGGGCCAGTGAGGGTCAGATTGGGCCAGTGAGGGCCAGTGTGGTCAGATTGGGCCAGTGAGGGCCAGTGTGGTCAGATTGGGCCAGTGAGGGTCAGATTGGGCCAGTGAGGGCCAGTGTGGTCAGATTGGGCCAGTGAGGGTCAGATTGGGCCAGTGAGGGTCAGTGTCGGTCAGATTGGGCCAGTGAGGGTCAGATTGGGCCAGTGAGGGTCAGTGTCGGTCAGATTGGGCCAGTGAGGGTCAGTGTGGTCAGATTGGGACAGTGAGGGTCAGATTGGGCCAGTGAGGGTCAGATTGGGCCTGTGAGGGTCAGTGTGGTCAGATTGGGCCAGTGAGGGTCAGTGTGGTCAGATTGGGCCAGTGAGGGTCAGTGTGGTCAGATTGGGAAAGTGAGGGTCAGATTGGGCCAGTGAGGGTCAGATTGGGCCAGTGAGGGTCAGATTGGGCCAGTGAAGGTCAGTGTGGGTCAGATTGGGAAAGTGAGGGTCAGTGTGGTCAGATTGGGCCAGAGAGGGTCAGATTGGGCCAGTGAGGGTCAGTGTGGGTCAGATTGGCACAGTGAGGGTCAGTGAGGGTCAGATTTGGCCAGTGAGGGTCAGATTGGGCCAGTGATGGTCAGTGAGGGTCAGATTGGGCCAGTGTGGTCAGATTGGGCCAGTGTGGTCAGTTTAGGCCAGTGTGGTCAGATTGGGCCAGTGAGGGCCAGTGTGGTCAGATTGGGCCAGTGAGGGCCAGTGTGGTCAGATTGGGCCAGTGTGGTCAGATTGGGCTGGCGTGGGTCAGATTGGGCCAGTGTGGTCAGTTTGGGCCAGTGATGGCCAGTGTGGTCAGATTGGGCCAGTGAGGGCCAGTGTGGTCAGATTGGGCCAGTGAGGGCCAGTGTGGTCAGATTGGGCCAGTGTGGTCAGATTGGGCCAGTGAGGGTCAGTGTCGGTCAGATTGGGCCAGTGGGGGCCTGTCTGGCTAGTGAGAGCCAGTGTGGTCAGTTTGGGCTAGTGAGAGCCAGTGTGGTCAGTTTGGGCTAGTGAGGGCCAGTGTGGTCAGATTGGGCCAGTGAGAGACAGTGTGGTCTATTTGGGCCAGTGAGGACGAGAGTGGTCAGATTGTGCCAGTGAGGGCCAGTCTGGTCAGATTGGGCCAGTGAGGGTCAGTGTGGGTCAGATTGGGACAGTGAGGGTCAGATTGGGCCAGTGAGGGTCAGTGTGGTCAGATTGGGCCAGTGAGGGTCAGTCTGGTCAGATTGGGCCAGTGAGGGTCAGATTGGGCCAGTGAGGGTCAGTGTGGTCAGATTGGGCCAGTGAGGGTCAGATTGGGCCAGTGAGGGCCAGTCTGGTCAGATTGGGCCAGTGAGGGTCAGATTGGGCCAGTGAGGGTCAGTGTGGTCAGATTGGGCCAGTGAGGGTCAGTGAGGGTCAGATTGGGCCAGTGAGGGTCAGTGAGGGTCAGATTGGGCCAGTGAGGGTCAGATTGGGCCAGTGAGGGTCAGATTGGGACAGTGAGGGTCAGATTGGGACAGTGAGGGTCAGTGTGGTCAGATTGGGTCAGTGAGGGTCAGATTGGGCCAGTGAGGGTCAGATTGGGACAGTGAGGGTCAGATTGGGTCAGTGAGGGTCAGATTGGGTCAGTGAGGGTCAGTGAGGGTCAGTGAGGGTCAGTGAGGGTCAGATTGGGCCAGTGAGGGTCAGATTGGGACAGTGAGGGTCAGTGTGGGTCAGATTGGGTCAGTGTGGTCAGATTGGGTCAGTGAGGGTCAGTGAGGGTCAGATTGGGCCAGTGAGGGTCAGTGTGGTCAGACTTGGCCAGTGAGGGTCAGTGTGGTCAGATTGGGCCAGTGAGGGTCAGTGTGGTCAGATTGGGCCAGTGAGGGTCAGTGTGGGTCAGATTGGGCCAGTGTGGGTCAGATTGGGCCAGTGAGGGTCAGTGTGGTCAGATTGGGACAGTGAGGGTCAGTGTGGTCAGATTGGGCCAGTGTGGGTCAGATTGGGCCAGTGAGGGCCAGTGTGGTCAGATTGGGACAGTGAGGGTCAGATTGGGCCAGTGAGGGTCAGTGTGGTCAGATTGGGACAGTGAGGGTCAGTGTGGTCAGATTGGGCCAGTGAGGGTCAGTGTGGTCAGATTGGGTCAGTGTGGTCAGATTGGGTCAGTGAGGGTCAGTGTGGGTCAGATAGGGTCAGTGAGGGTCAGTGTGGGTCAGTGAGGGTCAGTGAGGGTCAGTGAGGGTCAGTGAGGGTCAGATTGGGTCAGTGTGGTCAGATTGGGTCAGTGAGGGTCAGTGAGGGTCAGATTGGGCCAGTGAGGGTCAGTGTGGTCAGATTGGGCCAGTGAGGGTCAGTGTGGTCAGATTGGGCCGGTGAGGGTCAGATTGGGTCAGTGAGGATCAGTGAGGGTCAGTGTGGTCAGATTGGGCCAGTGAGGGTCAGATTGGGTCAGTGAGGGTCAGTGAGGGTCAGTGAGGGTCAGATTGGGCCAGTGAGGGTCAGATTGGGACAGTGAGGGTCAGTGAGGGTCAGGTTGGGCCAGTGAGGGTCAGTGTGGGTCAGGTTGGGACAGTGAGGGTCAGTGTGGGTGAGGGTCAGTGAGGGTCAGATTGGGACAGTGAGGGTCAGTGAGGGTCAGATTGGGCCAGTGAGGGTCAGATTGGGACAGTGAGGGTCAGTGAGGGTCAGATTGGGCCAGTGAGGGTCAGTGTGGGTCAGATTGGGCCAGTGAGGGTCAGATTGGGACAGTGAGGGTCAGTGAGGGTCAGATTGGGCCAGTGAGGGTCAGTGTGGGTCAGATTGGGTCAGTGAGGGTCAGATTGGGCCAGTGAGGGTCAGATTGCGCCAGTGAGGGTCAGATTGGGCCAGTGAGGGTCAGTGTGGGTCAGATTGGGCCAGTGAGGGTCAGTGTGGGTCAGATTGGGCCAGTGAGGGTCAGATTGGGCCAGTGAGGGTCAGTGTGGGTCAGATTGGGCCAGTGAGGGTCAGTGTGGTCAGATTGGGCCAGTGAGGGTCAGATTGGGCCAGTGAGGGTCAGTGTGGGTCAGATTGGGACAGTGAGGGTCAGTGTGGGTCAGATTGGGCCAGTGAGGGTCAGATTGGGCCAGTGAGGGTCAGATTGGGCCAGTGAGGGTCAGTGAGGGTCAGATTGGGCCAGTGAGGGTCAGTGAGGGTCAGATTGGGCCAGTGAGGGTCAGTGTGGTCAGATTGGGCCAGTGAGGGTCAGATTGGGCCAGTGAGGGTCAGATTGGGCCAGTGAGGGTCAGATTGGGCCAGTGAGGGTCAGTGAGGGTCAGATTGGGCCAGTGAGGGTCAGTGTGGGTCAGATTGGGCCAGTGAGGGTCAGTGAGGGTCAGATGGGCCAGTGAGGGTCAGAGTGGTCAGATTGGGCCAGTGAGGGTCAGTGTGGGTCAGATTGGGCCAGTGAGGGTCAGATTGGGCCAGTGAGGGTCAGTGAGGGTCAGATTGGGCCAGTGAGGGTCAGATTGGGCCAGTGAGGGTCAGATTGGGACAGTGAGGGTCAGATTGGGACAGTGAGGGTCAGTGTGGGTCAGATTGGGACAGTGAGGGTCAGTGTGGGTCAGATTGGGCCAGTGAGGGTCAGTGTGGGTCAGATTGGGCCAGTGAGGGTCAGTGTGGGCCAGTGAGGGTCAGTGTGGGTCAGATTGGGCCAGTGAGGGTCAGATTGGGCCAGTGAGGGTCAGTGTGGTTAGATTGGGCCAGTGAGGGTCAGATTGGGCCAGTGAGGGTCGGATTGGGCCAGTGAGGGTCAGTGAGGGTCAGATTGGGACAGTGAGGGTCAGATTGGGTCAGTGAGGGTCGGATTGGGCCAGTGAGGGTCAGTGAGGGTCAGATTGGGCCAGTGAGGGTCAGATTGGGACAGTGAGGGTCAGTGTGGTCAGATTGGGAAAGTGAGGGTCAGATTGGGCCAGTGAGGGTCAGATTGGGCCTGTGAGGGTCGGATTGGGCCAGTGAGGGTCAGTGAGGGTCAGATTGGGCCAGTGAGGGTCAGATTGGGACAGTGAGGGTCAGTGAGGGTCAGATTGGGACAGTGAGGGTCAGTGAGGGTCAGATTGGGACAGTGAGGGTCAGTGAGGGTCGGATTGGGCCAGTGAGGGTCAGTGTGGTCAGATTGGGCCAGTGAGGGTCAGTGAGGGTCAGATTGGGCCAGTGTGGGTCAGATTGGGCCAGTGAGGGTCAGTGTGGGTCAGATTGGGCCAGTGAGGGTCAGATTGGGCCAGTGAGGGTCAGTGTGGGTCAGATTGGGCCAGTGAGGGTCAGATTGGGCCAGTGAGGGTCAGTGTGGGTCAGATTGGGCCAGTGAGGGTCAGATTGGGCCAGTGAGGGTCAGTGAGGGTCAGATTGGGCCAGTGAGGGTCAGATTGGGACAGTGAGGGTCAGTGTGGTCAGATTGGGCCAGTGAGGGTCAGATTGGGACAGTGAGGGTCAGTGTGGTCAGATTGGGCCAGTGAGGGTCAGATTGGGCCAGTGATGGTCAGTGTGGTCAGATTGGGCCAGTGAGGGTCAGATTGGGCCAGTGAGGGTCAGATTGGGACAGTGAGGGTCAGTGAGGGTCAGATTGGGTCAGTGTGGTCAGATTGGGTCAGTGAGGGTCAGTGTGGTCAGATTGGGCCAGTGAGGGTCAGTGAGGGTCAGATTGGGCCAGTGAGGGTCAGTGTGGTCAGATTGGGCCAGTGAGGGCCAGTGTGGTCAGATTGGGACAGTGAGGGTCAGTGTGGTCAGATTGGGACAGTGAGGGTCAGATTGGGCCAGTGAGGGTCAGATTGGGCCAGTGAGGGTCAGATTGGGCCAGTGAGGGTCAGATTGGGCCAGTGAGGGTCAGTGTGGGTCAGATTGGGCCAGTGAGGGCCAGTGTGGTCAGATTGGGCCAGTGAGGGCCAGTGTGGTCAGATTGGGACAGTGAGGGTCAGTGTGGTCAGATTGGGACAGTGAGGGTCAGATTGGGCCAGTGAGGGTCAGTGTGGTCAGATTGGGCCAGTGAGGGCCAGTGTGGTCAGATTGGGCTGGCGTGGGTCAGATTGGGCCAGTGAGGGCCAGTGTGGGTCAGATTGGGCCAGTGAAGGTCAGTGTGGTCAGATTGGGCCAGTGAGGGCCAGTGTGGTCAGATTGGGCCAGTGAGGGTCAGATTGGGCCAGTGAGGGCCAGTGTGGTCAGATTGGGCCAGTGAAGGTCAGATTGGGCCAGTGAGGGCCAGTGTGGTCAGATTGGGCCAGTGAGGGCCAGTGTGGTCAGATTGGGCCAGTGAGGGTCAGATTGGGCCAGTGAGGGTCAGTGTCGGTCAGATTGGGCCAGTGAGGGTCAGATTGGGCCAGTGAGGGTCAGTGTCGGTCAGATTGGGCCAGTGAGGGTCAGTGTGGTCAGATTGGGACAGTGAGGGTCAGATTGGGCCAGTGAGGGTCAGATTGGGCCTGTGAGGGTCAGTGTGGTCAGATTGGGCCAGTGAGGGTCAGTGTGGTCAGATTGGGCCAGTGAGGGTCAGTGTGGTCAGATTGGGAAAGTGAGGGTCAGATTGGGCCAGTGAGGGTCAGATTGGGCCAGTGAGGGTCAGATTGGGCCAGTGAAGGTCAGTGTGGGTCAGATTGGGAAAGTGAGGGTCAGTGTGGTCAGATTGGGCCAGAGAGGGTCAGATTGGGCCAGTGAGGGTCAGTGTGGGTCAGATTGGCACAGTGAGGGTCAGTGAGGGTCAGATTTGGCCAGTGAGGGTCAGATTGGGCCAGTGATGGTCAGTGAGGGTCAGATTGGGCCAGTGTGGTCAGATTGGGCCAGTGTGGTCAGTTTAGGCCAGTGTGGTCAGATTGGGCCAGTGAGGGCCAGTGTGGTCAGATTGGGCCAGTGAGGGCCAGTGTGGTCAGATTGGGCCAGTGTGGTCAGATTGGGCTGGCGTGGGTCAGATTGGGCCAGTGTGGTCAGTTTGGGCCAGTGATGGCCAGTGTGGTCAGATTGGGCCAGTGAGGGCCAGTGTGGTCAGATTGGGCCAGTGAGGGCCAGTGTGGTCAGATTGGGCCAGTGTGGTCAGATTGGGCCAGTGAGGGTCAGTGTCGGTCAGATTGGGCCAGTGGGGGCCTGTCTGGCTAGTGAGAGCCAGTGTGGTCAGTTTGGGCTAGTGAGAGCCAGTGTGGTCAGTTTGGGCTAGTGAGGGCCAGTGTGGTCAGATTGGGCCAGTGAGAGACAGTGTGGTCTATTTGGGCCAGTGAGGACGAGAGTGGTCAGATTGTGCCAGTGAGGGCCAGTCTGGTCAGATTGGGCCAGTGAGGGTCAGTGTGGGTCAGATTGGGACAGTGAGGGTCAGATTGGGCCAGTGAGGGTCAGTGTGGTCAGATTGGGCCAGTGAGGGTCAGTCTGGTCAGATTGGGCCAGTGAGGGTCAGATTGGGCCAGTGAGGGTCAGTGTGGTCAGATTGGGCCAGTGAGGGTCAGATTGGGCCAGTGAGGGCCAGTCTGGTCAGATTGGGCCAGTGAGGGTCAGATTGGGCCAGTGAGGGTCAGTGTGGTCAGATTGGGCCAGTGAGGGTCAGTGAGGGTCAGATTGGGCCAGTGAGGGTCAGTGAGGGTCAGATTGGGCCAGTGAGGGTCAGATTGGGCCAGTGAGGGTCAGATTGGGACAGTGAGGGTCAGATTGGGACAGTGAGGGTCAGTGTGGTCAGATTGGGTCAGTGAGGGTCAGATTGGGCCAGTGAGGGTCAGATTGGGACAGTGAGGGTCAGTGTGGTCAGATTGGGTCAGTGAGGGTCAGATTGGGCCAGTGAGGGTCAGTGAGGGTCAGATTGGGCCAGTGAGGGTCAGATTGGGCCAGTGAGGGTCAGATTGGGCCAGTGAGGGTCAGTGTGGTCTGATTGGGCCAGTGAGGGTCAGATTGGGCCAGTGAGGGTCAGATTGGGCCAGTGAGGGTCAGATTGGGACAGTGAGGGTCAGATTGGGTCAGTGAGGGTCAGTGTGGGTCAGTGTGGGTCAGATTGGGCCAGTGAGGGTCAGATTGGGTCAGTGAGGGTCAGTGTGGTCAGATTGGGCCAGTGAGGGTCAGTGTGGTCAGATTGGGCCAGTGAGGGTCAGTGAGGGTCAGATTGGGACAGTGAGGGTCAGATTGGGCCAGTGAGGGTCAGATTGGGCCAGTGAGGGCCAGTGAGGGTCAGATTGGGACAGTGAGGGTCAGATTGGGACAGTGAGGGTCAGATTGGGCCAGTGAGGGTCAGATTGGGCCTGTGAGGGTCAGTGTGGTCAGATTGGGCCAGTGAGGGTCAGTGAGGGTCAGTGTGGGTCAGTGAGGGCCAGATTGGGACAGTGAGGGTCAGATTGGGCCAGTGAGGGTCAGATTGGGACAGTGAGGGTCAGATTGGGACAGTGAGGGTCAGATTGGGCCAGTGAGGGTCAGTGAGGGTCAGATTGGGCCAGTGAGGGTCAGTGAGGGTCAGATTGGGCCAGTGAGGGTCAGTGTGGGTCAGATTGGGCCAGTGAAGGTCAGATTGGGCCAGTGAGGGTCAGTGTGGTCAGATTGGGCCAATGAGGGCCAGTGAGGGTCAGATTGGGCCAGTGAGGGTCAGATTGGTCCAGTAAGGGTCAGTGTGGTCAGATTGGGCCAGTGAGGGTCAGTGTGGGTCAGATTGGGCCAGTGAGGGTCAGATTGGGCCAGTGAGGGTCAGTGAGGGTCAGATTGGGCCAGTGAGGGTCAGTGAGATCAGATTGGGACAGTGAGGGTCAGTGAGGGTCAGATTGGGCCAGTGAGGGTCAGTGTGGTCAGATTGGGTCAGTGAGGGTCAGATTGGGCCAGTGAGGGTCAGTGAGGGTCAGATTGGGCCAGTGTGGGTCAGTGTGGGTCAGATTGGGCCAGTGAGGGTCAGATTGGACCAGTGAGGTTCAGTGTGGTCAGATTGGGCCAGTGAGGGTCAGTGTGGTCAGATTGGGCCAGTGCGGGTCAGTGAGATCAGATTGGGACAGTGAGGGTCAGTGAGGGTCAGATTGGGCCAGTGAGGGTCAGTGAGGGTCAGATTGGGCCAGTGAGGGTCAGTGAGGGTCAGATTGGGCCAGTGAGGGTCAGTGAGGGTCAGATTGGGCCAGTGAGGGTCAGTGAGGGTCAGATTGGGCCAGTGATGGTCAGTGTGGTCAGATTGGGACAGTGAGGGTCAGATTGGGACAGTGAGGGTCAGTGTGGTCAGATTGGGACAGTGAGGGTCAGTGTGGTCAGATTGGGTCAGTGAGGGTCAGATTGGGCCAGTGAGGGTCAGATTGGGACAGTGAGGGTCAGTGTGGTCAGATTGGGCCAGTGAGGGTCAGTGTGGGTCAGTGAGGGTCAGATTGGGACAGTGAGGGTCAGTGTGGTCAGATTGGGCCAGTGAGGGTCAGTGTGGGTCAGTGAGGGTCAGTGTGGGTCAGTGTGGGTCAGATTGGGCCAGTGAGGGTCAGATTGGGTCAGTGAGGGTCAGTGTGGGTCAGATTGGGCCAGTGAGGGTCAGATTGGGCCAGTGAGGGTCAGATTGGGCCTGTGTGGGTCAGTGTGGTCAGATTGGGACAGTGAGGGTCAGTGAGGGTCAGATTGGGACAGTGAGGGTCAGTGTGGTCAGATTGGGTCAGTGAGGGTCAGATTGGGCCAGTGAGGGGCAGATTGGGCCAGTGAGGGTCAGATTGGGACAGTGAGGGTCAGTGTGGTCAGATTGGGACAGTGAGGGTCAGTGTGGTCAGATTGGGCCAGTGAGGGTCAGTGTGGTCAGATTGGGCCAGTGAGGGTCAGATTGGGCCAGTGAGGGTCGGATTGGGCCAGTGAGGGTCAGTGTGGTCAGATTGGGCCAGTGAGGGTCAGATTGGGCCAGTGAGGGTCAGTGTGGGTCAGATTGGGACAGTGAGGGTCAGTGTGGTCAGATTGGGCCAGTGAGGGTCAGATTGGGCCAGTGAGGGTCAGTGTGGGTCAGATTGGGCCAGTGAGGGCCAGTGTGGGTCAGATTGGGCCAGTGAGGGTCAATGTGGGTCAGATTGGGCCAGTGAGGGTCAGATTGGGCCAGTAAGGGTCAGATTGGGCCAGTGAGGGTCAGTGTGGGTCAGATTGGGCCAGTGAGGGTCAGTGTGGGTCAGATTAGGCTAGTGAGGGTCAGTGTGGTCAGATTGAGCCAGTGAGGGTCAATGTGGGTCAGATTGGGCCAGTGA
This sequence comes from Scyliorhinus torazame, assembly GCF_047496885.1. NCBI lineage: Eukaryota > Metazoa > Chordata > Chondrichthyes > Carcharhiniformes > Scyliorhinidae > Scyliorhinus > Scyliorhinus torazame. The sequence continues at coordinate 30,357 of NW_027308938.1, forward strand.
GGGTTAGATTGGGCCAGTGAGGGTCAGTGTGGGTCAGATTGGGCCAGTGAGGGTCAGTGTGGGTCAGATTGGGACAGTGAGGGTCAGATTGGGACAGTGTGGGTCAGATTGGGCCAGTGAGGGTCAGTGAGGGTCAGATTGGGCCAGTGAGGGCCAATCTGGTCAGATTGGGCCAGTGAGGGTCAGTGTGGTCAGATTGGGCCAGTGAGGGTCAGTGTGGGTCAGATTGGGCCAGTGAGGGTCAGTGTGGGTCAGATTGGGCCAGTGTGGGTCAGATTGGGCCAGTGAGGGTCAGTTTGGGACAGTGAGGGTCAGTGAGGGTCAGTGTGGTCAGATTGGGACAGTGAGGGTCAGTGAGGTCAGCGAGGGTCAGATTGGGCCAGTGAGGGTCAGTGAGGGTCAGATTGGGCCAGTGAGGGTCAGTGAGGGTCAGATTGGGCCAGTGTGGGTCAGTGAGGGTCAGATTGGGCCAGTGTGGGTCAGTGTGGTCAGATTGGGACAGTGAGGGTCAGCGAGGGTCAGATTGGGACAGTGAGGGTCAGTGTGGGTCAGATTGGGCCAGTGAGGGTCAGATTGGGCCAGTGTGGGTCAGTGAGGGTCAGATTGGGCCAGTGTGGGTCAGTGTGGTCAGATTGGGCCAGTGTGGGCCAGTGTGGTCAGATTGGGACAGTGAGGGTCAGATTGGGCCAGTGTGGTCAGATTGGGCCAGTGAGGGTCAGATTGGGCCAGTGAGGGTCAGATTGGGCCAGTGAGGGTCAGATTGGGCCAGTGAGGGTCAGATTGGGCCAGTGAGGGTCAGATTGGGCCAGTGAGGGTCAGATTGGGCCAGTGAGGGTCAGTGAGGGTCAGTGTGGTCAGATTGGGCCAGTGAGGGTCAGTGAGGGTCAGTGTGGTCAGATTGGGCCAGTGAGGGTCAGTGTGGTCAGATTGGGCCAGTGAGGGTCAGTGAGGGTCAGTGAGGGTCAGATTAGGCCAGTGAGGGTCAGTGTGGGTCAGATTGGGCCAGTGAGGGTCAGTGTGGTCAGATTGGGCCAGTGAGGGTCAGATTGGGCCAGTGAGGGTCAGTGTGGGTCAGATTGGGCCAGTGAGGGTCAGATTGGGCCAGTGAGGGTCAGATTGGGCCAGTGAGGGTCAGTGTGGGTCAGATTGGGCCAGTGAGGTTCAGATTGGGCCAGTGAGGGTCAATGTGGGTCAGATTGGGCCAGTGAGGGTCAGATTGGGCCAGTGAGGATCAGTGAGGGTCAGATTGGGACAGTGAGGGTCAGGTTGGGCCAGTGAGGGCCAGTGAGGATCAGTGAGGGTCAGATTGGGACAGTGAGGGTCAGATTGGGCCAGTGAGGATCAGATTGGGCCAGTGAGGGTCAGATTGGGTCAGATTGGGCCAGTGAGGGTCAGATTGGGCCAGTGAGGGTCAGTGAGGGTCAGATTGGGCCAGTGAGGGTCAGTGTGGGTCAGATTGGGACAGTGAGGGTCAGATTGGGCCAGTAAGGGTCAGATTGGGCCAGTGAGGATCAGTGAGGGTCAGATTGGGACAGTGAGGGTCAGATTGGGCCAGTGAGGGTCAGATTGGGCCAGTGTGGTCAGTTTGGGACAGTGAGGGTCAGGTTGGGCCATTGAGGGTCAGATTGGGCCAGTGAGGGTCAGTGAGAGTCAGTGTGGGTCAGATCAGGCCGGTCAGGATCAGTATGAGTCAGATTGGGCCAGTGTGGTCAGTTTGGGCCAGTGAGGGCCAGTCTGGCCAGTGAGGGCCTGTGTTTTCAGTTTGGGCCAGTGAGGGCCAGTCTGGCCAGTGAGAGCCAGTGTGGTCAGATTGGGCCAGTGTAGGTCAGATTGGGCCAGTGCAGACCAGTGTGGTCAGTTTGGGCCAGTGTGGGTCAGATTGGGCCAGTGAGGGTCAGTCTGGTCAGACTAGGCCAGTAAGGGTCAGACTGGGCCAGTGTGGGTCAGTTTGGGCCAATCAGGGCCAGTCTGGTCAGATTGGGCCAGTGTGGGTCAGATTAGTCTAGTGTGGGTCAAGTGTGGGTTAGTTTGGGGCCAGTGTGGGTCAGACTTGGCCAGTGAGGGTCAGATTGGGCCAGTGAGGGCCAGTGTGGGTCAGATTGGGCCAATGAGGATCAGTGTGGTCAGTTTGGGCCAGTGTGGTCAGTGTGGTCAGTTTGGGCCAGTGTGGTCAGTTTGGGCCAGTGAGGGTCAGTTTGGGCCAGTGTGGGCCAATGTGGTCAGTTTAGGCTAGTGTGGTCAGTTTGGGCCAGTGTGGTCAGATTGGGCCAGTGTGGGCCAATGTGGTCAGTTTAGGCCAGTGTGGTCAGTTTGGGCCAGTGTGGTCAGATTGGGCCAGACGGGTCAGTTTGGGCCAATGTGGTCAGATTGGGCCAGTGTGGTCAGTTTGGGCCAGTGTGGTCAGATTGGGCCTGTGTGGTCGGTTTGGGCCAGTGAGGGCCAGTGAGGGTCAGTTTGGGCCAGTGCGGGCCAATGTGGTCAGTTTTGGCTCGTGTGGTCAGTTTGGGACAGTGTGGTCAGATTGGGCCAGTGTGGTCAGTTTGGGCCAGTGAGGGTCAGTGTGTGTCAGATTGGGCCAATGAAGGTCAGTGTGGGTCAGATTAGACCAGTGAGGGTCAGTTTGGGCCAATGAAGGCCAGTGTGGTCAGTTTGGGCCAGTGTGGTCAGTTTGGGCCAGTGAGGGCCAGTGTGGTCAGTTTGGGCCAGTGTGGTCAGTTTGGACCAGTGAGGGCCAGTGTGGTCAGTTTGGGCCAGTGTGGTCAGTGAGGGTCAGTTTGGGCCAGTGTGGTCAGTTTAGGCGAGTGTGGTCAGTTTGGGCCAGTGTGGTCAGATTGGGCCTGTGTGGTCGGTTTGGGCCAGTGAGGGCCAGTGTGGTCAGTTTGGGCCAGTGAGGGTCAGTTTGGGCCAGTGAGGGCCAGTGTGGTCAGTTTGGGCCAGTGAGGGCTAGTGTGGTCAGTTTGGGCCAGTGAGTGCCAGTGTGGTCAGTTTAGGCCAGTGTGGGCCAGTGTGGTCAGATTGGGCCAGTGTGGTCAGTTTGGGCCAGTGTGGTCAGATTGGGCCAGTGAGGGCCAGTGTGGTCAGTTTGGGCCAGTGAGGGCCGGTGTGGTCAGATTGGGCCAGTGAGGGCCAGTGAGGTCAGTTGGGGCCAGTGAGGGCCAGTGTGGTCAGTTTAGCCAGTGTGGGCAAGTGTGGCCAGATTGGGCCAGTGTGGTCAGATTGGGCCAGTGAGGGTCAGATTGGGCAAATGAGGGCCAGTCTAGTCAGACTGGGCCAGTGAGGGCCAGTGTGGGTCAGATTGGGCCAGTGAGGGTCAGTGTGTGTCAGATTGGTCCAGTGAGGGCTAGTCTGGTCAGTTTAGGCCAGTGAGGGTCAGTGAGGTCAGCTTGGTCCAGTGAGGGCCAGTGTGGTCTGTTTGAGCCAGTGAGGGCCAGTGTCATCAGTTTGGTCCAGTGAGGGCCAGTCTGGTCAGTTTGGGCCAGTGAGCGCCAGTGTGGTCAGATTGGACCAGTGAGGGCCATTGTGGTCTGATTAGGCCAGTGTGGGCCAGTGTGGTCAGATTGGGCCAGTGAGGGCCAGTGTGGTCAGATTGGGTCAGTGTGGATCAGATTGGGCCAGTGATGGTCAGTGTGGTCAGATTGGGCCAGTGAGGGTCAGATTGGGACAGTGAGGGTCAGTGTGGTCAGACTGGGCCAGTGAGGGTCAGATTGGGCAAATGAGGGCCAGTCTGGTCAGATTGGGCCAGTGTGGTCAGATTGGGCCAGTGAGGGTCAGTGTGGTCAGATTGGGCCAGTGAGGGTCAGATTGGGCCAGTGAGGGCCAGTCTGGTCAGACTGGGCCAGTGAGGGTCAGATTGGGCCAGTGAGGGTCAGTGTGGTCAGATTGGGCCAGTGAGGGTCAGATTGGGCCAGTGAGGGTCAGATTGGGCCAGTGAGGGCCAGTCTGGTCAGACTGGGCCAGTGAGGGTCAGTGAGGGTCAGATTAGGCTAGTGAGGGTCAGTGTGGGTCAGATTGAGCCAGTGAGGGTCAGTGTGGGTCAGATTGGGCCAGTGAGGGTCAGTGTGGGTCAGATTGGTCCAGTGAAGGCTAGTCTGGTCAGTCTAGGCCAGTGAGGGCCAGTCTGGTCAGCTTTGTCCAGTGAGGGCCAGTGTGGTCAGTTTGAGCCAGTGAGGGCCAATGTCATCAGTTTGGTCCAGTGAGGGCCAGTCTGGTCAGATTGGGCCAGTGAGGGCCAGTCTGGTCAGTTTGAGACAGTGAGGGCCAGTGTGGTCAGTTAGGTCCAGTGAGGGCCAGTGTGGCCAGTTTGAGCCAGTGAGTGCCAGTGTCATCGGTTTGGTCCAGTGAGGGCCAGTCTGGTCAGATTGGGCCAGTGAGGGCCAGTCTGGTCAGTTTGAGACAGTGAGGGCCAGTGTGGTCAGTTAGGTCCAGTGAGGGCCAGTCTGGTCAGTTTGGGACAGTGAGGGCCAGTGTGGTCAGTTTAGGCCAGTGTGGGTCAGTGTGGCCAGATTGGGCCAGTGTGTTCAGATTGGGCCAGTGAGGGTCAGTGTGGTCAGATTGGGCCAGTGAGTGTCAGATTGGGCCAGTGAGGGTCAGTGTGGATCAGATTGGGCCAGTGAGGGTCAGTGTGGTCAGATTGGGCCAGTGAGGGTCAGATTGGGCCAGTGAGGGTCAGATTGAGCCATTGTGGATCAGATTGGGCCAGTGAGGGCCAGTGTGGTCAGATTGGGCCAGTGAGGGTTAGTGTGGTCAGATTGGGCCAGTGAAGGTCAGATTAGGCCAGTGAGGGTCAGTGTGGTCAGATTGGGCCAGTGAGGGTCAGTGTGGGTCAGATTGGGCCAGTGTGGTCAGATTGAGCCAGTGAGGGTCAGATTGAGCCATTGAGGGTCAGATCGGGCCAGTGAGGGTCAGTGTGGGTCAGATCGGGCCAGTGAGGGTCAGTGTGGGTCAGATTGGGCCAGTGTGGTCAGATTGAGCCAGTGAGGGTCAGATTGAGCCATTGAGGGTCAGATCGGGCCAGTGAGGGCCAGTGTGGTCAGATTGGGCCAGTGAGGGCCAGTGTGGTCAGATTGGGCCGGTCAGGATCAGTGTGGGTCAGACTTGGCCAGTGAGGGTCAGTGTGGTCAGATTGGGCCAGTGAGGGTCAGTGTGGGTCAGATTGGGCCAGTGAGGGCCAGTGTGGGTCAGTGAGGGCCAGTGAGGGCCAGTGTGGTCAAATTGGGCCAGTGAGGGCCAGTGTGGTCAGATTGGGCCAGTGAGGGCCAGTGTGGTCAGATTGGGCCAGTGAGGGTCAGATTGGGCAAATGAGGGCCAGTCTGGTCAGATTGGGCCAGTGAGGGCCAGTGTGGGTCAGATTGGGCCAATGAGGGTCAGTGTGGTCAGATTGGGCCAGTGAGGGCCAGTGTGGGTCAGTGAGGGCCAGTGTGGTCAGATTGGGCCAGTGAGGGCCAGTGTGGTCAGATTGGGCCAGTGAGGGCCAGTGTGGTCAGATTGGGCCAGTGAGGGTCAGATTGGGCAAATGAGGGCCAGTGTGGTCAGATTGGGCCAGTGAGGGCCAGTGAGGGTCAGATTGGGCCAGTGAGGGTCAGATTGGGCCAGTGAGGGTCAGTGAGGGCCAGTCTGGTCAGACTGGGCCAGTGAGGGTCAGTGTGGGTCAGATTGGGCCAGTGAGGGTCAGATTGGGCCAGTGCGGGTCAGTGTGGGTCAGATTGGGCCAATGAGGGTCAGTGTGGTCAGATTGGGCCAGTGAGGGCCAGTCTGGTCAGATTGGGCCAGTGAGGGTCAGTGTGGGTCAGATTGGGCCAATGAGGGTCAGTGTGGTCAGATTGGGCCAGTGAGGGCCAGTGTGGTCAGATTGGGCCAGTGAGGGCCAGTGTGGTCAGATTGGGCCAGTGAGGGCCAGTCTGGTCAGATTGGGCCAGTGAGGGTCAGTGTGGGTCAGATTGGGCCAATGAGGGTCAGTGTGGTCAGATTGGGCCAGTGAGGGCCAGTGTGGTCAGATTGGGCCAGTGAGGGCCAGTGTGGTCAGATTGGGCCAGTGAGGGCCTGTGTGGTCAGATTGGGCCAGTGAGGGTCAGATTGGGCCAGTGATGGTCAGTGTGGGTCAGATTAGGCTAGTGAGGGTCAGTGTGGGTCAGATTGGGCCAGTGAGGGTCAGTGTGGGTCAGATTGGGCCAGTGAGGGTCAGTGTGGGTCAGATTGGTCCAGTGAAGGCTAGTTTGGTCAGTCTAGGCCAGTGAGGGTCAGTGTGGTCAGCTTTGTCCAGTGAGGGCCAGTTTGGTCAGTTTGAGCCAGTGTAGGCCAATGTCATCAGTTTGGTCCAGTGAGGGCCAGTCTGGTCAGTTTAGGCCAGTGAGGGTCAGTGTGGTCAGCTTGTTCCATTGAGGGCCAGTGTGGTCAGTTTGAGCCATTGAGTGCCAGTGTCATCGGTTTGGTCCAGTGAGGGCCAGTCTGGTCAGATTGGGCCAGTGAGGGCCAGTGTGGTCAGTTTGAGACAGTGAGGGCCAGTGTGGTCAGTTTGGGCCAGTGTGGTCAGTGTGGTCAGTTTGGGCCAGTGTGGTCAGTTTGGGCCAGTGAGGGTCAGTTTGGGCCAGTGTGGGCCAATGTGGTCAGTTTAGGCTAGTGTGGTCAGTTTGGGCCAGTGTGGTCAGATTGGGCCAGTGTGGGCCAATGTGGTCAGTTTAGGCCAGTGTGGTCAGTTTGGGCCAGTGTGGTCAGATTGGGCCAGACGGGTCAGTTTGGGCCAATGTGGTCAGATTGGGCCAGTGTGGTCAGTTTGGGCCAGTGTGGTCAGATTGGGCCTGTGTGGTCGGTTTGGGCCAGTGAGGGCCAGTGAGGGTCAGTTTGGGCCAGTGCGGGCCAATGTGGTCAGTTTTGGCTCGTGTGGTCAGTTTGGGCCAGTGTGGTCAGATTGGGCCAGTGTGGTCAGTTTGGGCCAGTGAGGGTCAGTGTGTGTCAGATTGGGCCAATGAAGGTCAGTGTGGGTCAGATTAGACCAGTGAGGGTCAGTTTGGGCCAATGAAGGCCAGTGTGGTCAGTTTGGGCCAGTGTGGTCAGTTTGGGCCAGTGAGGGCCAGTGTGGTCAGTTTGGGCCAGTGTGGTCAGTTTGGACCAGTGAGGGCCAGTGTGGTCAGTTTGGGCCAGTGTGGTCAGTGAGGGTCAGTTTGGGCCAGTGTGGTCAGTTTAGGCGAGTGTGGTCAGTTTGGGCCAGTGTGGTCAGATTGGGCCTGTGTGGTCGGTTTGGGCCAGTGAGGGCCAGTGTGGTCAGTTTGGGCCAGTGAGGGTCAGTTTGGGCCAGTGAGGGCCAGTGTGGTCAGTTTGGGCCAGTGAGGGCTAGTGTGGTCAGTTTGGGCCAGTGAGTGCCAGTGTGGTCAGTTTAGGCCAGTGTGGGCCAGTGTGGTCAGATTGGGCCAGTGTGGTCAGTTTGGGCCAGTGTGGTCAGATTGGGCCAGTGAGGGCCAGTGTGGTCAGTTTGGGCCAGTGAGGGCCGGTGTGGTCAGATTGGGCCAGTGAGGGCCAGTGAGGTCAGTTGGGGCCAGTGAGGGCCAGTGTGGTCAGTTTAGCCAGTGTGGGCAAGTGTGGCCAGATTGGGCCAGTGTGGTCAGATTGGGCCAGTGAGGGTCAGATTGGGCAAATGAGGGCCAGTCTAGTCAGACTGGGCCAGTGAGGGCCAGTGTGGGTCAGATTGGGCCAGTGAGGGTCAGTGTGTGTCAGATTGGTCCAGTGAGGGCTAGTCTGGTCAGTTTAGGCCAGTGAGGGCCAGTGTCATCAGTTTGGTCCAGTGAGGGCCAGTCTGGTCAGTTTGGGCCAGTGAGCGCCAGTGTGGTCAGATTGGACCAGTGAGGGCCATTGTGGTCTGATTAGGCCAGTGTGGGCCAGTGTGGTCAGATTGGGCCAGTGAGGGCCAGTGTGGTCAGATTGGGCCAGTGTGGTCAGATTGGGCAAATGAGGGCCAGTCTGGTCAGATTGGGCCAGTGTGGGTCAGATTGGGCCAGTGAGGGTCAGTGTGGTCAGATTGGGCCAGTGTGGTCAGATAGGGCCAGTGAGGGTCAGTGTGGTCAGATTGGGCCAGTGAGGGTCAGATTGGGCCAGTGAGGGCCAGTCTGGTCAGACTGGGCCAGTGAGGGTCAGATTGGGCCAGTGAGGGTCAGTGTGGTCAGATTGGGCCAGTGAGGGTCAGATTGGGCCAGTGAGGGCCAGTCTGGTCAGACTGGGCCAGTGAGGGTCAGTGAGGGTCAGATTAGGCTAGTGAGGGTCAGTGTGGGTCAGATTGAGCCAGTGAGGGTCAGTGTGGGTCAGATTGGGCCAGTGAGGGTCAGTGTGGGTCAGATTGGTCCAGTGAAGGCTAGTCTGGTCAGTCTAGGCCAGTGAGGGCCAGTCTGGTCAGCTTTGTCCAGTGAGGGCCAGTGTGGTCAGTTTGAGCCAGTGAGGGCCAATGTCATCAGTTTGGTCTAGTGAGGGCCAGTCTGGTCAGTTTAGGCCAGTGAAGGTCAGTGTGGTCAGCTTGTTCCAGTGAGGGCCAGTGTGGCCAGTTTGAGCCAGTGAGTGCCAGTGTCATCGGTTTGGTCCAGTGAGGGCCAGTCTGGTCAGATTGGGCCAGTGAGGGCCAGTCTGGTCAGTTTGAGACAGTGAGGGCCAGTGTGGTCATTTTGAGCCATTGAGGACCAGTGTGGTCAGTTTGGTCCAGTGAGGGCCAGTCTGGTCAGTTTGGGACAGTGAGGGCCAGTGTGGTCAGTTTAGGCCAGTGTGGGTCAGTGTGGCCAGATTGGGCCAGTGTGTTCAGATTGGGCCAGTGAGGGTCAGTGTGGTCAGATTGGGCCAGTGAGTGTCAGATTGGGCCAGTGAGGGTCAGTGTGGATCAGATTGGGCCAGTGAGGGTCAGTGTGGTCAGATTGGGCCAGTGAGGGTCAGATTGGGCCAGTTAGGGTCAGTGTGGTCAGATTGGGCCAGTGAGGGTCAGATTGGGCCAGTGAGGGTCAGTGTGGTCAGATTGGGCCAGTGAGGGTTAGTGTGGTCAGATTGGGCCAGTGAAGGTCAGATTGAGCCAGTGAGGGTCAGATTGAGCCATTGAGGGTCAGATTGAGCCAGTGAGGGTCAGATTGAGCCATTGAGGGTCAGATTGGGCCAGTGAGGGCCAGTGTGGTCAGATTGGGCCGGTCAGGATCAGTGTGGGTCAGACTTGGCCAGTGAGGGTCAGTGTGGTCAGATTGGGCCAGTGAGGGTCAGTGTGGGTCAGATTGGGCCAGTGAGGGCCAGTGTGGTCAGATTGGGCCAATGAGGATCAGTGTGGTCAGATTGGGCCAGTGAGGGCCAGTGTGGGTCAGTGAGGGCCAGTGAGGGCCAGTGTGGTCAAATTGGGCCAGTGAGGGCCAGTGTGGTCAGATTGGGCCAGTGAGGGCCAGTGTGGTCAGATTGGGCCAGTGAGGGTCAGATTGGGCAAATGAGGGCCAGTCTGGTTATATTGGGCCAGTGAGGGTCAGTGTGGTCAGATTGGGCCAGTGAGGGTCAGATTGGGCAAATGAGGGCCAGTCTGGTTATATTGGGCCAGTGAGGGCCAGTGTGGGTCAGATTGGGCCAGTGTGGTCAGATTGGACCAGTGAGGGCCAGTCTGGTCAGATTGGGCCAGTGAGGGCCAGTGTGGGTCAGATTGGGCCAATGAGGGTCAGTGTGGTCAGATTGGGCCAGTGAGGGCCAGTGTGGGTCAGTGAGGGCCAGTGTGGTCAGATTGGGCCAGTGAGGGCCAGTGTGGTCAGATTGGGCCAGTGAGGGCCAGTGTGGTCAGATTGGGCCAGTGAGGGTCAGATTGGGCAAATGAGGGCCAGTGTGGTCAGATTGGGCCAGTGAGGGCCAGTGAGGGTCAGATTGGGCCAGTGAGGGTCAGTGAGGGCCAGTCTGGTCAGACTGGGCCAGTGAGGGTCAGTGTGGGTCAGATTGGGCCAGTGAGGGTCAGTGTGGGTCAGATTGGGCCAGTGAGGGTCAGTGTGGGTCAGATTGGGCCAATGAGGGTCAGTGTGGTCAGATTGGGCCAGTGAGGGCCAGTGTGGTCAGATTGGGCCAGTGAGGGCCAGTGTGGTCAGATTGGGCCAGTGAGGGCCAGTGTGGTCAGATTGGGCCAGTGAGGGTCAGATTGGGCCAGTGATGGTCAGTGTGGGTCAGATTAGGCTAGTGAGGGTCAGTGTGGGTCAGATTGGGCCAGTGAGGGTCAGTGTGGGTCAGATTGGGCCAGTGAGGGTCAGTGTGGGTCAGATTGGTCCAGTGAAGGCTAGTTTGGTCAGTCTAGGCCAGTGAGGGTCAGTGTGGTCAGCTTTGTCCAGTGAGGGCCAGTGTGGTCAGTTTGAGCCAGTGTAGGCCAATGTCATCAGTTTGGTCCAGTGAGGGCCAGTCTGGTCAGTTTAGGCCAGTGAGGGTCAGGGTGGTCAGCTTGTTCCATTGAGGGCCAGTGTGGTCAGTTTGAGCCATTGAGTGCCAGTGTCATCGGTTTGGTCCAGTGAGGGCCAGTCTGGTCAGATTGGGCCAGTGAGGGCCAGTGTGGTCAGTTTGAGACAGTGAGGGCCAGTGTGGTCAGTTTGGTCCAGTGAGGGCCAGGGTGGTCAGTTTGGGACAGTGAGGGCCAGTGCGGTCAGTTTAGGCCAGTGTGGGTCAGTGTGGCCAGATTGGGCCAGTGTGGTCAGATTGGGCCAGTGAGGGTCAGTGTGGTCAGATTGGGCCAGTGACGGTCAGATTGGGCCAGTGAGGGTCAGTGTGGGTCAGATTGGGCCAGTGAGGGTCAGTGTGGTCAGATTGGGCCAGTGAGGGTCAGATTGGGCCAGTGATGGTCAGTGTGGGTCAGATTAGGCTAGTGAGGGTCAGTGTGGGTCAGATTGAGCCAGTGAGGGTCAGTGTGGGTCAGATTGGGCCAGTGAGGGTCAGTGTGGGTCAGATTGGTCCAGTGAAGGCTAGTCTGGTCAGTCTAGGCCAGTGAGGGTCAGTGTGGTCAGCTTTGTACAGTGAGGGCCAGTGTGGTCAGTTTGAGCCAGTGAGGGCCAATGTCATCAGTTTGGTCTAGTGAGGGCCAGTCTGGTCAGTTTAGGCCAGTGAAGGTCAGTGTGGTCAGCTTGTTCCAGTGAGGGCCAGTGTGGCCAGTTTGAGCCAGTGAGTGCCAGTGTCATCGGTTTGGTCCAGTGAGGGCCAGTCTGGTCAGATTGGGCCAGTGAGGGCCAGTCTGGTCAGTTTGAGACAGTGAGGGCCAGTGTGGTCATTTTGAGCCAGTGAGGACCAGTGTGGTCAGTTTGGTCCAGTGAGGGCCAGTCTGGTCAGTTTGGGACAGTGAGGGCCAGTGTGGTCAGTTTAGGCCAGTGTGGGTCAGTGTGGCCAGATTGGGCCAGTGTGTTCAGATTGGGCCAGTGAGGGTCAGTGTGGGTCAGATTGGGCCAGTGAGGGTCAGTGTGGTCAGATTGGGCCAGTGAGGGTCAGTCTGGATCAGATTGGGCCAGTGAGGGTCAGTGTGGTCAGATTGGGCCAGTGAGGGTCAGTGTGGGTCAGATTGGGCCAGTGAGGGTCAGTGTGGGTCAGATTGGGACAGTGAGGGTCAGATTGGGCCAGTTAGGGTCAGTGTGGTCAGATTGGGCCAGTGAAGGTCAGATTAGGCCAGTGAGGGTCAGTGTGGTCAGATTGGGCCAGTGAGGGTCAGTGTGGTCAGATTGGGCCAGTGAGGGTCAGTGTGGGTCAGATTGGGCCAGTGTGGTCAGATTGAGCCAGTGAGGGTCAGATTGAGCCATTGAGGGTCAGATCGGGCCAGTGAGGGTCAGTGTGGGTCAGATCGGGCCAGTGAGGGTCAGTGTGGTCAGATTGGGCCGGTCAGGATCAGTGTGGGTCAGACTTGGCCAGTGAGGGTCAGTGTGGTCAGATTGGGCCAGTGAGGGTCAGTGTGGTCAGATTGGGCCGGTCAGGATCAGTGTGGGTCAGACTTGGCCAGTGAGGGTCAGTGTGGTCAGATTGGGCCAGTGAGGGTCAGTGTGGTCAGATTGAGCCAGTGAGGGTCAGATTGAGCCATTGAGGGTCAGATCGGGCCAGTGAGGGTCAGTGTGGGTCAGATCGGGCCAGTGAGGGCCAGTGTGGTCAGTTTGGGCCAGTGAGGGCCAGTGTGGTCAGTTTGGGCCAATCAGGGCCAGTCTGGTCAGATTGGGCCAATGTGGGTCAGATTAGTCTAGTGTGGGTCAAGTGTGGGTCAGACTTGGCCAGTGAGGGTCAGATTGGGCCAATGAGGATCAGTGTGGGTCAGTGAGGGCCAGTGTGGTCAGATTGGGCCAGTGAGGGCCAGTGTGGGTCAGTGAGGGCCAGTGTGGTCAGATTGGGCCAGTGAGGGCCAGTGTGGTCAGATTGGGCCAGTGAGGGCCAGTGTGGTCAGATTGGGCCAGTGAGGGCCAGTGTGGTCAGATTGGGCCAGTGAGGGTCAGATTGGGCCAGTGAGGGTCAGATTGGGCCAGTGAGGGTCAGATTGGGCCAGTGTGGTCAGATTGGGCCAGTGAGGGTCAGATTGGGCCAGTGAGGGTCAGATTGGGCCAGTGAGGGTCAGTGTGGTCAGATTGGGCCAGTGAGGGTCAGTGTGGTCAGATTGGGCAAATGAGGGCCAGTCTGGTCAGATTGGGCCAGTGAGGGCCAGTGTGGGTCAGATTGGGCCAGTGAGGGTCAGTGTGGGTCAGATTGGGCCAGTCTGGTCAGATTGTGCCAGTGAGGGTCAGTGTGGGTCAGATTGGGCCAATGAGGGTCAGTGTGGGTCAGATTGGGCCAGTGAGGGTCAGATTGGGCCAGTGAGGGCCAGTGTGGTCAGATTGGGCCAGTGTGGTTAGATTGGGCCAGTGAGGGTCAGTGTGGTCAGATTGGGCCGGTCAGGATCAGTGTGGGTCAGACTTGGCCAGTGAGGGTCAGTGTGGTCAGATTGGGCCAGTGAGGGTCAGTGTGGTCAGATTGGGCCGGTCAGGATCAGTGTGGGTCAGACTTGGCCAGTGAGGGTCAGTGTGGGTCAGATTGGGCCAGTGTGGTCAGATTGAGCCAGTGAGGGTCAGATTGAGCCATTGAGGGTCAGATCGGGCCAGTGAGGGTCAGTGTGGGTCAGATCGGGCCAGTGAGGGTCAGTGTGGTCAGATTGGGCCGGTCAGGATCAGTGTGGGTCAGACTTGGCCAGTGAGGGTCAGTGTGGTCAGATTGGGCCAGTGAGGGTCAGTGTGGTCAGATTGGGCCAGTGAGGGTCAGTGTGGTCAGATTGGGCCGGTCAGGATCAGTGTGGGTCAGACTTGGCCAGTGAGGGTCAGTGTGGGTCAGATTGGGCCAGTGTGGTCAGATTGAGCCAGTGAGGGTCAGATTGAGCCATTGAGGGTCAGATCGGGCCAGTGAGGGTCAGTGTGGGTCAGATCGGGCCAGTGAGGGTCAGTGTGGTCAGATTGGGCCGGTCAGGATCAGTGTGGGTCAGACTTGGCCAGTGAGGGTCAGTGTGGTCAGATTGGGCCAGTGAGGGTCAGTGTGGTCAGATTGGGCCGGTCAGGATCAGTGTGGGTCAGACTTGGCCAGTGAGGGTCAGTGTGGTCAGATTGGGCCAGTGAGGGTCAGTGTGGTCAGATTGAGCCAGTGAGGGTCAGATTGAGCCATTGAGGGTCAGATCGGGCCAGTGAGGGTCAGTGTGGGTCAGATCGGGCCAGTGAGGGCCAGTGTGGTCAGTTTGGGCCAGTGAGGGCCAGTGTGGTCAGTTTGGGCCAATCAGGGCCAGTCTGGTCAGATTGGGCCAATGTGGGTCAGATTAGTCTAGTGTGGGTCAAGTGTGGGTCAGACTTGGCCAGTGAGGGTCAGATTGGGCCAATGAGGATCAGTGTGGGTCAGTGAGGGCCAGTGTGGTCAGATTGGGCCAGTGAGGGCCAGTGTGGGTCAGTGAGGGCCAGTGTGGTCAGATTGGGCCAGTGAGGGCCAGTGTGGTCAGATTGGGCCAGTGAGGGCCAGTGTGGTCAGATTGGGCCAGTGAGGGCCAGTGTGGTCAGATTGGGCCAGTGAGGGTCAGATTGGGCCAGTGAGGGTCAGATTGGGCCAGTAAGGGTCAGATTGGGCCAGTGTGGTCAGATTGGGCCAGTGAGGGTCAGATTGGGCCAGTGAGGGTCAGATTGGGCCAGTGAGGGTCAGTGTGGTCAGATTGGGCCAGTGAGGGTCAGTGTGGTCAGATTGGGCCAGTGAGGGTCAGATTGGGCCAATGAGGGTCAGTGTGGGTCAGATTGGGCCAGTGTGGTCAGATTGGGCCAGTGTGGGTCAGATTGGGCCAGTGAGGGTCAGTGTGGTCAGATTGGGCAAATGAGGGCCAGTCTGGTCAGATTGGGCCAGTGAGGGTCAGTGTGGGTCAGATTGGGCCAGTCTGGTCAGATTGGGCCAGTGAGGGTCAGTGTGGGTCAGATTGGGCCAATGAGGGTCAGTGTGGTCAGATTGGGCCAGTGAGGGTCAGATTGGGCCAATGAGGGTCAGTGTGGGTCAGATTGGGCCAGTGAGGGTCAGATTGGGCCAATGAGGGTCAGTGAGGGTCAGATTGGGACAGTGAGGGTCAGATTGGGCCAGTGAGGGTCAGTGTGGGTCAGATTGGGCCAGTGAGGGTCAGATTGGGCCAATGAGGGTCAGTGTGGGTCAGATTGGGCCAGTCTGGTCAGATTGGGCCAGTGAGGGTCAGTGTGGGTTAGATTGGGCCAATGAGGGTCAGTGTGGGTCAGATTGGGCCAGTGAGGGTCAGATTGGGCCAATGAGGGTCAGTGTGGGTCAGATTGGGCCAGTGAGGGTCAGATTGGGCCAGTGAGGGCCAGTGTGGTCAGATTGGGCCAGTGAGGGCCAGTGTGGTCAGATTGGGCCAGTGAGGGCCAGTGTGGTCAGTTTCGGCCAGTGATGGCCAGTGTGGTCAGATTGGGCCAGTGATGGCCAGTGTGGTCAGATTGGGCCAGTGTGGTCAGATTGGGCCAGTGAGGGCCAGTGTGGTCAGATTGGGCCAGTGAGGGTCAGATTGGGCCAATGAGGGTCAGTGTGGGTCAGATTGGGCCAGTCTGGTCAGATTGGGCCAGTGAGGGTCAGTGTGGGTCAGATTGGGCCAGTGAGGGTCAGTGTGGGTCAGATTGGGCCAGTGAGGGTCAGATTGGGCCAATGAGGGTCAGTGTGGGTCAGATTGGGCCAGTGAGGGTCAGATTGGGCCAGTGAGGGCCAGTGTGGTCAGATTGGGCCAGTGAGGGCCAGTGTGGTCAGATTGGGCCAGTGAGGGCCAGTGTGGTCAGTTTCGGCCAGTGATGGCCAGTGTGGTCAGATTGGGCCAGTGATGGCCAGTGTGGTCAGATTGGGCCAGTGTGGTCAGATTGGGCCAGTGAGGGCCAGTGTGGTCAGATTGGGCCAGTGAGGGCCAGTGTGGTCAGATTGGGCCAGTGTGGTCAGATTGGGCAAATGAGGGCCAGTGTGGTCAGTTTGGGCCAGTGAGGGCCAGTCTGGTCAGATTGGGCCAGTGAGGGCCAGTGTGGGTCAGATTGGGCCAATGAGGGTCAGTGTGGGTCAGATTGGGCCAGTGAGGGTCAGTGTGGGTCAGATTGGGCCAATGAGGGTCAGTGTGGTCAGATTGGGCCAGTGTGGTCAGATTGGGCCAGTGAGGGCCAGTCTGGTCAGATTGGGCCAGTGAGGGCCAGTGAGGGTCAGATTGGGCCAGTGAGGGTCAGTGTGGGTCAGATTGGGCCAATGAGGGTCAGTGTGGTCAGATTGGGCCAGTGTGGTCAGATTGGGCCAGTGAGGGCCAGTCTGGTCAGATTGGGCCAGTGAGGGCCAGTGAGGGTCAGATTGGGCCAGTGAGGGTCAGATTGGGCCAGTGATGGTCAGTGTGGGTCAGATTAGGCTAGTGAGGGTCAGTGTGGGTCAGATTGGGCCAGTGAGGGTCAGATTGGGCCAGTGAGGGTCAGTGTGGGTCAGATTAGGCTAGTGAGGGTCAGTGTGGGTCAGATTGGGCCAGTGAGGGCCAGTCTGGTCAGATTTTGCCAGTGAGGGTCAGTGTGGGTCAGATTGGTCCAGTGAAGGCTAGTTTGGTCAGTCTAGGCCAGTGAGGGTCAGTGTGGTCAGCTTTGTCCAGTGAGGGCCAGTGTGGTCAGTTTGAGCCAGTGTAGGCCAATGTCATCAGTTTGGTCCAGTGAGGGCCAGCCTGGTCAGTTTAGGCCAGTGAGGGTCAGTGTGGTCAGCTTGTTCCATTGAGGGCCAGTGTGGTCAGTTTGAGCCATTGAGTGCCAGTGTCATCGGTTTGGTCCAGTGAGGGCCAGTCTGGTCAGATTGGGCCAGTGAGGGCCAGTCTGGTCAGTTTGAGACAGTGAGGGCCAGTGTGGTCATTTTGAGCCAGTGAGGGCCAGTGTGGTCAGTTTGGTCCAGTGAGGGCCAGGGTGGTCAGTTTGGGACAGTGAGGGCCAGTGCGGTCAGTTTAGGCCAGTGTGGGTCAGTGTGGCCAGATTGGGCCAGTGTGGTCAGATTGGGCCAGTGAGGGTCAGTGTGGTCAGATTGGGCCAGTGAGGGTCAGTGTGGTCAGATTGGGCCAGTGAGGGTCAGTGTGGTCAGATTGGGCCAGTGACGGTCAGATTGGGCCAGTGAGGGTCAGTGTGGGTCAGATTGGGCCAGTGAGGGTCAGTGTGGTCAGATTGGGCCAGTGAGGGTCAGATTGGGCCAGTGAGGGTCAGTGTGGTCAGATTGGGCCAGTGAGGGTCAGTGTGGGTCAGATTGGGCCAGTGAGGGTCAGTGTGGTCAGATTGGGCCAGTGAGGGTCAGTGTGGTCAGATTGGGCCAGTGAGGGTCAGTGTGGGTCAGATTGGGAAAGTGAGGGTCAGATTGGGCCAGTGAGGGTCAGTGTGGGTCAGATTGGGCCAGTGAGGGTCAGTGTGGTCAGATTGGGCCAGTGAGGGTCAGTGTGGGTCAGATTGGGCCAGTGAGGGTCAGATTCGGCCAGTGAGGGTCAGATTGGGCCAGTGAGGGTCAGATTGAGCCAGTGAGGGTCAGATTGAGCCAGTGAGGGTCAGTGTGGGTCAGATTGGGCCAGTGAGGGTCAGATTGGGCCAGTGAGGGTCAGTGTGGTCAGATTGAGCCATTGAGGGTCAGATTGGGCCAGTGAGGGTCAGTGTGGATCAGTGAGAGTCAGATTGGGCCAGTGTGGTCAGTTTGGGCCAGTGAGGGCCAGTGTGGCCAGTGAGGGCCAGTGTGGTCAGTTTGGGCCAGTGAGGGCCAGTCTGGCCAGTGAGAGCCAGTGTGGTCAGATTGGGCCAGTGTGGTCAGATTGGGCCAGTGCGGACCAGTGTGGTCAGTTTGGGCCAGTGTGGGTCAGATTGGGCCAGTGAGGGCCAGTCTGGTCAGACTAGGCCAGTGAGGGTCAGACTGGGCCAGTGTGGGTCAGTTTGGGCCAATCAGGGCCAGTCTGGTCAGATTGGGCCAGTGTAGGTCAGATTGGGCCAGTGCGGGTCAGATTGGGCCAATCAGGGCCAGTCTGGTCAGATTGGGCCAGTGTGGGTCAGATTAGTCTAGTGTGGGTCAAGTGTGGGTTAGATTGGGGCCAGTGTGGGTCAGACTTGGCCAGTGAGGGTCAGATTGGGCCAATGAGGATCAGTGTGGTCAGATTGGGCCAGTGAGGGCCAGTGTGGGTCAGATTGGGCCAGTGAGGGCCAGTGTGGTCAGTTTGGGCCAGTGAGGACCAGTGTGGTCAGTTTGGGCCAGTGTGGTCAGTTTGGGCCAGTGAGGGTCGGTTTGGGCCAGTGCGGGCCAATGTGGTCAGTTTAGGCCAGTGTGGTCAGTTTGGGCCAGTTTGGGCCAGTGTGGTCAGTTTGGGCCAGTGTGGTCAGTTTGGGCCAGTGAGGTCAGTTTGGGCCAGTGTTGTCAGTTTGGACCAGTGAGGGCCAGTGTGGTCAGTTTGGGCCAGTTTGGGCCAGTATGGTCAGTGAGGGTCAGTTTGGGCCAGTGCGGGCCAGTGTGGTCAGTTTAGGCCAGTGTGGTCAGTTTGGGCCAGTGTGGTCAGATTGGGCCTGTGTGGTCGGTTTGGGCCAGTGAGGGCCTGTGTGGTCAGTTTGGGCCAGTGAGGGTCAGTTTGGGCCAGTGCAGGCCAATGTGGTCAGTTTAGGCTAGTGTGGTCAGTTTGGGCCAGTGTGGTCAGATTGGGCCAGTGTGGTCAGTTTGGGCCAGTGAGGGCCAGTGTGATCAGATTGGGCCAGTGAGGGCCAGTTTGGGCCAGTGAGGGCCAGTGTGGTCAGTTTGGGCCAGTGAGGGCTAGTGTGGTCAGTTTGGGCCAGTGAGGGCCAGTGTGGCCCGTTTAGGCCAGTGTGGGCCAGTGTGGTCAGATTGGGCCAGTGAGGGTCAGATTGGGCAAATGAGGGCCAGTCTAGTCAGACTGGGCCAGTGAGGGCCAGTGTGGGTCAGATTGGGCCAGTGATGGTCAGTGTGTGTCAGATTGGACCAGTGAGGGCTAGTCTGGTCAGTTTAGGCCAGTGAGGGTCAGTGTGGTCAGTTTGATCCAGTGAGGGCCAGTGTCATCAGTTTGGTCAAGTGAGGGCCAGTCTGGTCAGTTTGGGCCAGTGAGGGCCAGTGTGGTCAGATTGGGCCAGTGAGGGCCATTGTGGTCAGTTTAGGCCAGTGTGGGCCGGTGTGGTCAGATTGGGCCAGTGAGGGCCAGTCTGGTCAGTTTGGGCCAGTGAGGGCCAGTGTGGTCAGAATGGGCCAGTGAGGGCCATTGTGGTCAGTTTAGGCCAGTGTGGGCCAGTGTGGTCAGATTGGGCCAGTGAGGGCCATTGTGGTCAGTTTAGGCCAGTGTGGGCCAGTGTGGTCAGATTGGGCCAGTGAGGGCCAGTGTGGTCAGATTGGGCCAGTGTGGTCATATTGGGCAAATGAGGGCCAGTCTGGTCAGATTGGGCCAGTGAGGGCGAGTGTGGGTCAGATTGGGCCAATGAGGGTCAGTGTGGGTCAGATTGGGCCAGTGAGGGCGAGTGTGGGTCAGATTGGGCCAATGAGGGTCAGTGTGGTCAGATTGGGCCAGTGAAGGTCAGATTGGGCAAATGAGGGCCAGTCTGGTCAGATTGGGCCAGTGAGGGTCAGATTGGGCCAGTGAGGGTCAGATTGGGCCAGTGAGGGTCAGTGTGGGTCAGATTGGGCCAGTGAGGGTCAGTGTGGGTCAGATTGGGCCAGTGAGGGCTAGTCTGGTCAGTTTAGGCCAGTGAGGGTCAGTGTGGTCAGCTTTGTCCAGTGAGGGCCAGTCTGGTCAGTTAAGGCCAGTGAGGGTCAGTGTGGTCAGCGTGTTCCAGTGAGGGCCAGTGTGGTCAGTTTCAGCCAGTGAGTGCCAGTGTCATCGGTTTGGTCCAGTGAGGGCCAGTCTGGTCAGATTGGGCCAGTGACGGCCAGTCTGGTCAGTTTGAGACAGTGAGGGCCAGTGTTGTCATTTTGAGCCAGTGAGGGCCAGTGTGGTCAGTTTGGTCCAGTGAGGGCCAGTCTGGTCAGTTTGGGACAGTGAGGGCCAGTGTGGTCAGTTTAGGCCTGTGTCGGCCAGTGTGGCCAGATTGGGCCAGTGAGGTTCAGATTGGACAAATGAGGGCCAGTCTAGTCAGACTGGGCCAGTGAGGGCCAGTCTGGTCAGTTTGGGACTGTGAGGGCCAGTATCATCAGTTTGGTCCAGTGAGGGCCAGTGTGGGTCAGATTGGGCCAGTGAGGGTCAGTGTGGGTCATATTGGGCCAGTGAGGGCTAGGCTGGTCAGTTTAGGCCAGTGAGGGCCAGTGTGGTCAGTTTGGGACAGTGAGGGCCAGTGTCATCAGTTTGGTCCAGTGAGGGCCAGTGTGGGTCAGTGTGGGTCAGACTGGGCCAGTTAGGGCCAGTCTGGTCAGTTTGGTCCAGTGAGGGCCAGTGTGGGTCAGTGTGGGTCAGACTGGGCCAGTTAGGGCCAGTCTGGTCAGATTGGGCCAGTGAGGGTCAGTGTGTGTCAGATTGGTCCAGTGAGGGCCAGTCTGGTCAGTTTAGGCCAATGAGGGCCAGTGTGGTCAGTTTGGACCAGTGAGGGCCAGTGTGGTCAGTTTGGGCCAGTTTGGGCCAGTGTGGTCAGTGAGGGTCAGTTTTGGCCAGTGAGGGCCAGTGTGGTCAGATTGGGCCAGTGAGGGCCAGTGTGGTCACTTTGGGCCAGTGAGGGTCAGTGTGGGTCAGATTGGGCCAGTGAGGGTCAGATTGGGCCAGTGTGGGTCAGATTGGGCCAGTGAGGGTCAGATTGGGCCAGTGAGGGTCAGTGTGGTCAGATTGGGCCAGTGAGGGTCAGTGTGGTCAGATTGGGCCAGTGAGGGTCAGTGTGGGTCAGATTGGGCCAGTGAGGGTCAGATTCGGCCAGTGAGGGTCAGATTGGGCCAGTGAGGGTCAGATTGAGCCAGTGAGGGTCAGATTGAGCCAGTGAGGGTCAGTGTGGGTCAGATTGGGCCAGTGAGGGTCAGTGTGGGTCAGATTGGGCCAGTGAGGGTCAGTGTGGTCAGATTGAGCCATTGAGGGTCAGATTGGGCAAGTGAGGGTCAGTGTGGGTCAGATTGGGCCAGTGAGGGTCAGATTGGGCCAGTGTGGGTCAGATTGGGCCAGTGAGGGTCAGATTGGGCCAGTGAGGGTCAGTGTGGTCAGATTGGGCCAGTGAGGGTCAGTGTGGTCAGATTGGGCCAGTGAGGGTCAGTGTGGGTCAGATTGGGCCAGTGAGGGTCAGATTCGGCCAGTGAGGGTCAGATTGGGCCAGTGAGGGTCAGATTGAGCCAGTGAGGGTCAGATTGAGCCAGTGAGGGTCAGTGTGGGTCAGATTGGGCCAGTGAGGGTCAGTGTGGGTCAGATTGGGCCAGTGAGGGTCAGTGTGGTCAGATTGAGCCATTGAGGGTCAGATTGGGCCAGTGAGGGTCAGTGTGGATCAGTGAGAGTCAGATTGGGCCAGTGTGGTCAGTTTGGGCCAGTGAGGGCCAGTGTGGCCAGTGAGGGCCAGTGTGGTCAGTTTGGGCCAGTGAGGGCCAGTCTGGCCAGTGAGAGCCAGTGTGGTCAGATTGGGCCAGTGTAGGTCAGATTGGGCCAGTGCGGACCAGTGTGGTCAGTTTGGGCCAGTGAGGGTCAGACTGGGCCAGTGTGGGTCAGTTTGGGCCAATCAGGGCCAGTCTGGTCAGATTGGGCCAGTGTAGGTCAGATTGGGCCAGTGCGGGTCAGATTGGGCCAATCAGGGCCAGTCTGGTCAGATTGGGCCAGTGTGGGTCAGATTAGTCTAGTGTGGGTCAAGTGTGGGTTAGATTGGGGCCAGTGTGGGTCAGACTTGGCCAGTGAGGGTCAGATTGGGCCAATGAGGATCAGTGTGGTCAGATTGGGCCAATGAGGGCCAGTGTGGGTCAGATTGGGCCAGTGAGGGCCAGTGTGGGTCAGATTGGGCCAGTGAGGGCCAGTGTGGTCAGTTTGGGCCAGTGAGGGCCAGTGTGGTCAGTTTGGGCCAGTGTGGTCAGTTTGGGCCAGTGAGGGTCAGTTTGGGCCAGTGCGGGCCAATGTGGTCAGTTTAGGCCAGTGTGGTCAGTTTGGGCCAGTTTGGGCCAGTGTGGTCAGTTTGGGCCAGTGTGGTCAGTTTGGGCCAGTGAGGTCAGTTTGGGCCAGTGTTGTCAGTTTGGACCAGTGAGGGCCAGTGTGGTCAGTTTGGGCCAGTTTGGGCCAGTATGGTCAGTGAGGGTCAGTTTGGGCCAGTGCGGGCCAGTGTGGTCAGTTTAGGCCAGTGTGGTCAGTTTGGGCCAGTGTGGTCAGATTGGGCCTGTGTGGTCGGTTTGGGCCAGTGAGGGCCTGTGTGGTCAGTTTGGGCCAGTGAGGGTCAGTTTGGGCCAGTGCAGGCCAATGTGGTCAGTTTAGGCTAGTGTGGTCAGTTTGGGCCAGTGTGGTCAGATTGGGCCAGTGTGGTCAGTTTGGGCCAGTGAGGGCCAGTGTGATCAGATTGGGCCAGTGAGGGCCAGTTTGGGCCAGTGAGGGCCAGTGTGGTCAGTTTGGGCCAGTGAGGGCTAGTGTGGTCAGTTTGGGCCAGTGAGGGCCAGTGTGGCCCGTTTAGGCCAGTGTGGGCCAGTGTGGTCAGATTGGGCCAGTGAGGGTCAGATTGGGCAAATGAGGGCCAGTCTAGTCAGACTGGGCCAGTGAGGGCCAGTGTGGGTCAGATTGGGCCAGTGATGGTCAGTGTGTGTCAGATTGGACCAGTGAGGGCTAGTCTGGTCAGTTTAGGCCAGTGAGGGTCAGTGTGGTCAGTTTGATCCAGTGAGGGCCAGTGTCATCAGTTTGGTCAAGTGAGGGCCAGTCTGGTCAGTTTGGGCCAGTGAGGGCCAGTGTGGTCAGATTGGGCCAGTGAGGGCCATTGTGGTCAGTTTAGGCCAGTGTGGGCCGGTGTGGTCAGATTGGGCCAGTGAGGGCCAGTCTGGTCAGTTTGGGCCAGTGAGGGCCAGTGTGGTCAGAATGGGCCAGTGAGGGCCATTGTGGTCAGTTTAGGCCAGTGTGGGCCAGTGTGGTCAGATTGGGCCAGTGAGGGCCATTGTGGTCAGTTTAGGCCAGTGTGGGCCAGTGTGGTCAGATTGGGCCAGTGAGGGCCAGTGTGGTCAGATTGGGCCAGTGTGGTCATATTGGGCAAATGAGGGCCAGTCTGGTCAGATTGGGCCAGTGAGGGCGAGTGTGGGTCAGATTGGGCCAATGAGGGTCAGTGTGGGTCAGATTGGGCCAGTGAGGGCGAGTGTGGGTCAGATTGGGCCAATGAGGGTCAGTGTGGTCAGATTGGGCCAGTGAAGGTCAGATTGGGCAAATGAGGGCCAGTCTGGTCAGATTGGGCCAGTGAGGGTCAGATTGGGCCAGTGAGGGTCAGATTGGGCCAGTGAGGGTCAGTGTGGGTCAGATTGGGCCAGTGAGGGTCAGTGTGGGTCAGATTGGGCCAGTGAGGGCTAGTCTGGTCAGTTTAGGCCAGTGAGGGTCAGTGTGGTCGGCTTTGTCCAGTGAGGGCCAGTCTGGTCAGTTTAGGCCAGTGAGGGTCAGTGTGGTCAGCGTGTTCCAGTGAGCGCCAGTGTGGTCAGTTTGAGCCAGTGAGTGCCAGTGTCATCGGTTTGCTCCAGTGAGGGCAAGTCTGGTCAGATTGGGCCAGTGACGGCCAGTCTGGTCAGTTTGAGACAGTGAGGGCCAGTGTGGTCATTTTGAGCCAGTGAGGGCCAGTGTGGTCAGTTTGGTCCAGTGAGGGCCAGTCTGGTCAGTTTGGGACAGTGAGGGCCAGTGTGGTCAGTTTAGGCCTGTGTCGGCCAGTGTGGCCAGATTGGGCCAGTGAGGTTCAGATTGGACAAATGAGGGCCAGTCTAGTCAGACTGGGCCAGTGAGGGCCAGTCTGGTCAGTTTGGGACTGTGAGGGCCAGTATCATCAGTTTGGTCCAGTGAGGGCCAGTGTGGGTCAGATTGGGCCAGTGAGGGTCATATTGGGCCAGTGAGGGCTAGGCTGGTCAGTTTAGGCCAGTGAGGGCCAGTGTGGTCAGTTTGGGACAGTGAGGGCCAGTGTCATCAGTTTGGTCCAGTGAGGGCCAGTGTGGGTCAGTGTGGGTCAGACTGGGCCAGTTAGGGCCAGTCTGGTCAGATTGGGCCAGTGAGGGTCAGTGTTTGTCAGATTGGTCCAGTGAGGGCCAGTCTGGTCAGTTTAGGCCAGTGAGGGCCAGTGTGGTCAGTTTGGACCAGTGAGGGCCAGTGTGGTCAGTTTGGGCCAGTTTGGGCCAGTGTGGTCAGTGAGTGTCAGTTTTGGCCAGTGAGGGCCAGTGTGGTCAGATTGGGCCAGTGAGGGCCAGTGTGGTCACTTTGGGCCTGTGAGGGCTAGTGTGGTCAGATTGGGCCAGTGAGGGCCAGTGTGGTCAGTTTGGGCCAGTGAGGGTCAGTGTGGTCAGTTTAGCCAGTGTGGGCAAGTGTGGCCAGATTGGGCCAGTGTGGTCAGATTGGGCCAGTGAGGGTCAGATTGGGCAAATGAGGGCCAGTCTAGTCAGACTGGGCCAGTGAGGGCCAGTGTGGGTCAGATTGGGCCAGTGGTGGTCAGTGTGTGTCAGATTGGACCAGTGAGGGCTAGTCTGGTCAGTTTAGGCCAGTGAGGGTCAGTGTGGTCAGTTTGAGCCAGTGAGGGCAAGTGTCATCAGTTTGGTCCAGTGAGGGCCAGTCTGGTCAGTTTGGGCCAGTGAGGGCCAGTGTGGTCAGATTGGGCCAGTGAGGGCCATTGTGGTCAGTTTAGGCCAGTGTGGGCCAGTGTGGTCAGATTGGGCCAGTGAGGGCCAGTCTGGTCAGTTTGGGCCAGTGAGGGCCATTGTGGCCAGAATGGGCCAGTGAGGGCCATTGTGGTCAGTTTAGGCCAGTGTGGGCCAGTGTGGTCAGATTGGGCCAGTGAGGGCCATTGTGGTCAGTTTAGGCCAGTGTGGGCCAGTGTGGTCAGATTGGGCCAGTGAGGGCCAGTGTGGTCAGATTGGGCCAGTGTGGTCATATTGGGCAAATGAGGGCCAGTCTGGTCATATTGGGCCAGTGAGGGCGAGTGTGGGTCAGATTGGGCCAATGAGGGTCAGTGTGGTCAGATTGGGCCAGTGAAGGTCAGATTGGGCAAATGAGGGCCAGTCTGGTCAGATTGGGCCAGTGAGGGTCAGATTGGGCCAGTGAGGGTCAGATTGGGCCAGTGAGGGTCAGTGTGGGTCAGATTGGGCCAGTGAGGGTCAGTGTGGGTCAGATTGGGCCAGTGAGGGCTAGTCTGGTCAGTTTAGGCCAGTGAGGGTCAGTGTGGTCAGCTTTGTCCAGTGAGGGCCAGTCTGGTCAGTTTAGGCCAGTGAGGGTCAGTGTGGTCAGCGTGTTCCAGTGAGGGCCAGTGTGGTCAGTTTGAGCCAGTGAGTGCCAGTGTCATCGGTTTGGTCCAGTGAGGGCCAGTCTGGTCAGATTGGGCCAGTGACGGCCAGTCTGGTCAGTTTGAGACAGTGAGGGCCAGTGTGGTCATTTTGAGCCAGTGAGGGCCAGTGTGGTCAGTTTGGTCCAGTGAGGGCCAATCTGGTCAGTTTGGGACAGTGAGGGCCAGTGTGGTCAGTTTAGGCCTGTGTCGGCCAGTGTGGCCAGATTGGGCCAGTGAGGTTCAGATTGGACAAATGAGGGCCAGTCTAGTCAGACTGGGCCAGTGAGGGCCAGTCTGGTCAGTTTGGGACTGTGAGGGCCAGTATCATCAGTTTGGTCCAGTGAGGGCCAGTGTGGGTCAGATTGGGCCAGTGAGGGTCAGTGTGGGTCAGATTGGGCCAGTGAGGGCTAGGCTGGTCAGTTTAGGCCATTGAGGGCCAGTGTGGTCAGTTTGGGACAGTGAGGGCCAGTGTCATCAGTTTGGTCCAGTGAGGGCCAGTGTGGGTCAGTGTGGGTCAGACTGGGCCAGTTAGGGCCAGTCTGGTCAGATTGGGCTAGTGAGGGTCAGTGTGTGTCAGATTGGTCCAGTGAGGGCCAGTCTGGTCAGTTTAGGCCAGTGAGGGCCAGTGTGGTCAGTTTGGACCAGTGAGGGCCAGTGTGGTCAGTTTGGGCCAGTTTGGGCCAGTGTGGTCAGTGAGGGTCAGTTTGGGCCAGTGCGGGCCAGTGTGGTCAGTTTAGGCCAGTGTGGTCTGTTTGGGCCAGTGTGGTCAGATTGGGCCTGTGTGGTCGGTTTGGGCCAGTGAGAGCCAGTGTGGTCAGTTTGGGCCAGTGAGGGTCAGTTTGGGCCAGTGCAGGCCAATGTGGTCAGTTTAGGCTAGTGTGGTCAGTTTGGGCCAGTGTGGTCAGATTGGGGTAGTGTGGTCAGTTTGGGCCAGTGAGGGCCAATGTGGTCAAATTGGGCCAGTGAGGGCCAGTGTGGTCAGTTTGGGCCAGTGAGGGTCAGTGTGGGTCAGATTGGTCCAGCGAGGGCTAGTCTGGTCAGTTTAGGCCAGTGAGGGACAGTGTGGTCAGCTTTGTCCAGTGAGGCCAGTCTGGTCAGTTTAGGCCAGTGAGGGTCAGTGTGGTCAGCTTGTTCCAGTGAGGGCCAGTGTGGTTAGTTTGAGCCAGTGAGGGCCAGTGTGGTCAGTGAGGGTCAGTTTGGGCCAGTGCGGGCCAGTGTGGTCAGTTTAGGCCAGTGTGGTCTGTTTGGGCCAGTGTGGTCAGATTGGGCCTGTGTGGTCGGTTTGGGCCAGTGAGGGCCAGTGTGGTCAGTTTGGGCCAGTGAGGGTCAGTTTGGGCCAGTGCAGGCCAATGTGGTCAGTTTAGGCTAGTGTGGTCAGTTTGGGCCAGTGTGGTCAGATTGGGCCAGTGTGGTCAGTTTGGGCCAGTGAGGGCCAGTGTGGTCAAATTGGGCCAGTGAGGGCCAGTGTGGTCAGTTTGGGCCAGTGAGGGTCAGTGTGGGTCAGATTGGTCCAGCGAGGGCTAGTCTGGTCAGTTTAGGCCAGTGAGGGACAGTGTGGTCAGCTTTGTCCAGTGAGGCCAGTCTGGTCAGTTTAGGCCAGTGAGGGTCAGTGTGGTCAGCTTGTTCCAGTGAGGGCCAGTGTGGTTAGTTTGAGTCAGTGAGGGCCAGTGTGGTCAGTTTGGTCCAGTGAGGGCCAGTCTGGTCAGTTTGGGACAGTGAGGGCCAGTGTGGTCAGTTTTGGCCAGTGTGGGCCAGTGTGGGTCAGATTGGGCCAGTGAGGGTCAGTGTGTGTCAGATTGGTCCAGTGAGGGCCAGTCTGGTCAGTTTAGGCCAGTGAGGGCCAGTGTGGTCAGTTTGGACCAGTGAGGGCCAGTGTGGTCAGTTTGGGCCAGTGCGGGCCAGTGTGGTCAGTTTAGGCCAGTGTGGTCAGTTTGGGCCAGTGTGGTCAGATTGGGGCTGTGTGGTCGTTTTGGGCCAGTGAGGGCCAGTGTGGTCAGTTTGGGCCAGTGAGTGTCAGTTTGGGCCAGTGCAGGCAAATGTGGTCAGTTTAGGCTAGTGTGGTCAGTTTGGGCCAGTGTGGTCAGATTGGGCCAGTGTGGTCAGTTTGGGCCAGTGAGGGCCAGTGTGGTCAGATTGGGCCAGTGAGGGCCAGTGTGGTCTGTTTGGGCCAGTGAGCGCCAGTTTGGTCAGTTTGGGCCAGTGAGGGCTAGTGTGGTCAGTTTGGGCCAGTGAGGGCCAGTTTAGGCCAGTGTGGGCCAGTGTGGTCAGATTGGGCCAGTGTGGTCAGTTTGGGCCAGTGAGGGCCAGTGTGGTCAGATTGGGCCAGTGAGGGCCAGTGTGGTCAGTTTGGGCCAGTGAGGGCCAGTGTGGTCAGATTGGGCCAGTGAGGGCCAGTGTGGTCAATTTGTGCCAGTGAGGGCCAGTGTGGTCAGTTTAGCCAGTGTGGGCAAGTGTGGCCAGATTGGGCCAATGAGGGTCAGTGTGGTCAGATTGGGCCAGTGAAGGTCAGATTGGGCAAATGAGGGCCAGTCTGGTCAGATTGGGCCAGTGAGGGTCAGATTGGGCCAGTGAGGGTCAGATTGGGCCAGTGAGGGTCAGTGTGGGTCAGATTGGGCCAGTGAAGGTCAGTGTGGGTCAGATTGGGCCAGTGAGGGCTAGTCTGGTCAGTTTAGGCCAGTGAGGGTCAGTGTGGTCAGCTTTGTCCAGTGAGGACCAGTCTGGTCAGTTTAGGCCAGTGAGGGTCAGTGTGGTCAGCGTGTTCCAGTGAGGGCCAGTGTGGTCAGTTTGAGCCAGTGAGTGCCAGTGTCATCGGTTTGGTCCAGTGAGGGCCAGTCTGGTCAGATTGGGCCAGTGACGGCCAGTCTGGTCAGTTTGAGACAGTGAGGGCCAGTGTGGTCATTTTGAGCCAGTGAGGGCCAGTGTGGTCAGTTTGGTCCAGTGAGGGCCAGTCTGGTCAGTTTGGGACAGTGAGGGCCAGTGTGGTCAGTTTAGGCCTGTGTCGGCCAGTGTGGCCAGATTGGGCCAGTGAGGTTCAGATTGGACAAATGAGGGCCAGTCTAGTCAGACTGGGCCAGTGAGGGCCAGTCTGGTCAGTTTGGGACTGTGAGGGCCAGTATCATCAGTTTGGTCCAGTGAGGGCCAGTGTGGGTCAGATTGGGCCAGTGAGGGTCAGTGTGGGTCAGATTGGGCCAGTGAGGGCTAGGCTGGTCAGTTTAGGCCATTGAGGGCCAGTGTGGTCAGTTTGGGACAGTGAGGGCCAGTGTCATCAGTTTGGTCCAGTGAGGGCCAGTGTGGGTCAGTGTGGGTCAGACTGGGCCAGTTAGGGCCAGTCTGGTCAGATTGGGCCAGTGAGGGTCAGTGTGTGTCAGATTGGTCCAGTGAGGGCCAGTCTGGTCAGTTTAGGCCAGTGAGGGCCAGTGTGGTCAGTTTGGACCAGTGAGGGCCAGTGTGGTCAGTTTGGGCCAGTTTGGGCCATTGTGGTCAGTGAGGGTCAGTTTGGGCCAGTGCGGGCCAGTGTGGTCAGTTTAGGCCAGTGTGGTCTGTTTGGGCCAGTGTGGTCAGATTGGGCCTGTGTGGTCGGTTTGGGCCAGTGAGGGCCAGTGTGGTCAGTTTGGGCCAGTGAGGGTCAGTTTGGGCCAGTGCAGGCCAATGTGGTCAGTTTAGGCTAGTGTGGTCAGTTTGGGCCAGTGTGGTCAGATTGGGCCAGTGTGGTCAGTTTGGGCCAGTGAGGGCCAGTGTGGTCAAATTGGGCCAGTGAGGGCCAGTGTGGTCAGTTTGGGCCAGTGAGGGTCAGTGTGGGTCAGATTGGTCCAGCGAGGGCTAGTCTGGTCAGTTTAGGCCAGTGAGGGACAGTGTGGTCAGCTTTGTCCAGTGAGGCCAGTCTGGTCAGTTTAGGCCAGTGAGGGTCAGTGTGGTCAGCTTGTTCCAGTGAGGGCCAGTGTGGTTAGTTTGAGCCAGTGAGGGCCAGTGTGGTCAGTTTGGTCCAGTGAGGGCCAGTCTGGTCAGTTTGGGACAGTGAGGGCCAGTGTGGTCAGTTTTGGCCAGTGTGGGCCAGTGTGGGTCAGATTGGGCCAGTGAGGGTCAGTGTGTGTCAGATTGGTCCAGTGAGGGCCAGTCTGGTCAGTTTAGGCCAGTGAGGGCTAGTGTGGTCAGTTTGGACCAGTGAGGCCCAGTGTGGTCAGTTTGGGCCAGTGCGGGCCAGTGTGGTCAGTTTAGGCCAGTGTGGTCAGTTTGGGCCAGTGTGGTCAGATTGGGGCTGTGTGGTCGTTTTGGGCCAGTGAGGGCCAGTGTGGTCAGTTTGGGCCAGTGAGTGTCAGTTTGGGCCAGTGCAGGCAAATGTGGTCAGTTTAGGCTAGTGTAGTCAGTTTGGGCCAGTGTGGTCAGATTGGGCCAGTGTGGTCAGTTTGGGCCAGTGAGGGCCAGTGTGGTCAGATTGGGCCAGTGAGGGCCAGTGTGGTCTGTTTGGGCCAGTGAGCGCCAGTGTGGTCAGTTTGGGCCAGTGAGGGCTAGTGTGGTCAGTTTGGGCCAGTGAGGGCCAGTGTGGCCAGTTTAGGCCAGTGTGGGCCAGTGTGGTCAGATTGGGCCAGTGTGGTCAGTTTGGGCCAGTGAGGGCCAGTGTGGTCAGATTGGGCCAGTGAGGGCCAGTGTGGTCAGTTTGGGCCAGTGAGGGCCAGTGTGGTCAGATTGGGCCAGTGAGGGCCAGTGTGGTCAATTTGGGCCAGTGAGGGCCAGTGTGGTCAGTTTAGCCAGTGTGGGCAAGTGTGGCCAGATTGGGCCAGTGTGGTCAGATTGGGCCAGTGAGGGTCAGATTGGGCAAATGAGGGCCAGTCTAGTCAGACTGGGCCAGTGAGGGCCAGTGTGGGTCAGATTGGGCCAGTGATGGTCAGTGTGTGTCAGATTGGTCCAGTGAGGGCTAGTCTGGTCAGTTTAGTCCAGTGAGGGTCAGTGTGGTCAGCTTGGTCCAGTGAGGGCCAGTGTGGTCAGTTTGATCCAGTGAGGGCCAGTGTCATCAGTTTGGTCCAGTGAGGGCCAGTCTGGTCAGTTTGGGCCAGTGAGGGCCAGTGTGGTCAGATTGGGCCAGTGAGGGCCATTGTGGTCAGTTTAGGCCAGTGTGGGCCAGTGTGGTCAGATTGGGCCAGTGAGGGCCAGTGTGGTCAGATTGGGCCAGTGTGGTCATATTGGGCAAATGAGGGCCAGTCTGGTCAGATTGGGCCAGTGAGGGCGAGTGTGGGTCAGATTGGGCAAATGAGGGTCAGTGTGGTCAGATTGGGCCAGTGAGGGTCAGATTGGGCCAGTGAGGGTCAGATTGGGCCAGTCTGGTCAGATTGGGCCAGTGAGGGCGAGTGTGGGTCAGATTGGGCCAATGAGGGTCAGTGTGGTCAGATTGGGCCAGTGAGGGTCAGATTGGGCCAGTGAGGGTCAGTGTGGGTCAGATTGGGCCAGTGAGGGTCAGTGTGTGTCAGATTGGTCCAGTGAGGGCTAGTCTGGTCAGTTTAGGCCAGTGAGGGACAGTGTGGTCCGCTTTGTCCAGTGAGGCCAGTCTGGTCAGTTTAGGCCAGTGAGGGACAGTGTGGTCCGCTTTGTTCAGTGAGGCCAGTCTGGTCAGTTTAGGCCAGTGAGGGTCAGTGTGGTCAGTTTGAGACAGTGAGGGCCAGTGTGGTTAGTTTGAGCCAGTGAGGGCCAGTGTGGTCAGTTTGGTCCAGTGAGGGCCAGTCTGGTCAGTTTGGGACAGTGAGGGCCAGTGTGGTCAGTTTTGGCCAGTGTGGGCCA